>NC_088362.1:89129331-89136831 GCF_034508935.2 Berghia stephanieae | reverse complement strand
ACGAGCGTATTTGGAGTAATTGAGTGGTTTCGAACCCCTGTTATAACCGATTAAGCTCTTACAAGTCGTACTATAGCCGGTCAATTTTACTAAAGGCAAAGGGTGAGAAAAAATCCCGGCAATTTTAAAGAGCCCTGATTAACCGGGTGTCTGTTATATCCGGACCTGTTACACTGAGGTTCTACTATATTACATTGGACTATGATATGAGGCCACATACAAAAATGCTATGCAACAGACACGGTTGTTATCATAAGCCGTTTAGACTCTCAACTAATTTTGTCAAGCGTCTTATGTCTTTCACCAAGCGTTCAAGTTCAGTGAGATTCTTGTTTTCAACGTCCTCTGGATAGGCTGAGCCACCTTTGGTGAGGGCCATGAGAGTGCGGCTCATTAAACGATCAGGCTACATGCATAAAATATGGCCAAATAGCTTAAGCGTCTCTTGCCTATTGTGAGCGTGAGATCAAAAGGAGGGTCTGTTGCAAGTTCATGGATGTTACCTTTGGTGATTATACTTAGTGGGCCTTTTGGATTACAATTGATATGAATCATACACGCTTCTAAAGCATTAGTTAATTATGAATTTCTGCTGCAGCGTTTACTTCCTTACTTGTGGCACAATTAGTTCCAGTCCATCCTTGATTACAGGTACATCTGTAGCTATTACTTGCTATCATAGTGCAACGTCCGTTGTTGCATGGGTTGTTCTGGCATGGATTCACTGTCACTCCTAAAATAGGTGTAATTGAAATAAAAGAATGGATTAGGAGAGAAGACAAAATGCTTAAAATTATAGAATCAAAAGTCAAACTTCATTTACATTGCTTTTCTCATTGACTGATCAGGGTCCATATGCTTCACAATATTCCATTAATTACACCAGATAGCAATGCAGATAATACCCCCCCCCCCTCTTCAGCCTGATATTGTAAAATGAAGGAATATTGATAATGTATCAAAGAAACAAATTATATCAACGGAAATAATCCAAAATATTCCCCAATTGAGCAATTGGAGATTAATAATCTTGATCAAGGAATCGAAAGAAAATAACCGGGGACTAATCGGACTATAAAGCAATGCCACCTCAGTTCGCCATATGTCCGACGGGAGACGATTACAACTGGCTGACTTAACAAAATAGAGAGAGGAACTGGGGAAACCCTTCTCAAGCGCTTAATTGACGGTGCCCCTATTTCAAGACGAAATAAGTCCCAGCAACTGTTGTACTTGACTTCCCTGACTTCGGAAGAGATGGAAGTCGACTTAGACAAAATCGGTCGGGGACGTAGACTACACGAAACCGGGAGAGAAGTTGCCAGACAAGAGGAGGCATTGAATAGCGGAGAATCGACTTCGGTCAAAAACCTGCCCCACGGCAGCGTCACTAAATCAATGAGGACTTTCACCTGTCCCACATGTAGGCTATGTGGTCTTGTGGTATGACACACGCTTTCGGATCAGAAGGTCCTGGGTTCGAGCCTCGTTCGACGCATAGTTAAGTTCTAGGAAAAGACTTTCACATATTCTCTCACCGTACTGGGGTGTAAAATGAGTACCTGGTCGTTAACAGCGTTGTTTCTGTCGACGTCATGTCTCGTTTTATATGTTACGTATTGCTGTTAGGGACTCTTTGTTAAGCAATTTGAGCACGTTTAGTGGATATTGCGTTCCGTAAAAGCTCAAGTTTTTGGGGGCTTTTGTACGTGCTGTGACAAAGAGCCCGAGACCGCAGAGCATCTAGGTGAGCTTTGTTGTGTTAAAGTGTTCATCTTCAGGTACCACTTGTCAAAGTAGAATTTGAGTCTGATGACGTCCTCACTGAGTACTCTCTTGAGACGTCTTTACACTTTACTTTGAGTAACGAGCGCCCAGTCGTCCGCGTATCCCAGCCTCAGGGAGGATGTGTTCGGCATGTCGCTAGTGTAGACATTAAACAACACTGGCCCTAGGACAGATCTCTGAGGGACCCCATTCCTCAATTTGCTGACTTTGCTCGTAGTGTCTCCCACGCGACGTGGAATTGTCTTTTCCTCCAAGATTGAAGAGAACAATTTCAATGTCTTTTTGCACCTTATTATTTTTGTAAGTTTGAGCATTAATCCTTCACACCAGACCGTATCGTAAGCCGCCGATAGGTCTATAAAATACAGATCCTTGCTGGGACTAAATTCCTCCCGGTTAGCTTCCTGGGGTACCATATGCAGAGTAGGAGAGACTGCACCCTCGGGATTGTCACCCCCGCTGTGGCAAGTACCGGCTTGTGCTGGCTATGCGGGAAGTCGCCGAGTACTGTCCGCTTACCCTGCAGTGGTTCCCCGTTCTCTCCCGTCGTCAGGAGGGTGAGATCAGGAGTATACTCCTTCTTATGGCGGGTACAATTGGCCGTAGAATCATACACTAGGTGTAGATCGTTATAGTCCCTCGATGAGTGGAGTTGACTACCTGCCTCAATGCAGTCTTGGTAGCCCCATTAGTGGTGGTGGTGGCTAGATGGAAAGACGGCTAATCACCGGTACCGGCGGTGTCGTCCAAGTCGCTCGAGGTGGTTTGTAGATGCTGTGCAAATTTAAATACAACCCACCAACCTTCACAGAAATTCTATACGCCCCGTTGTGGTTCGTACCGCTCTCTATGACCCGTTTTTCGAAGGCTCTTTAGCGTAAACGCTATACCTCATTTGAGCCTCGAAGTGCCCTCTTGCTGGACCACAGTAAAGCCTAGGATTTGGAATCGAGAAGATTGCGCGCCCGAGTAAAGATGGGTCTCCTGCAGTAGGAAAATACCAACGTTATGGATGGCCACTAGCTTTGAAAAAAGCTAATTTTTGGTCATACTCTGACTCTCGATATTGAGGGGCAATACGTCTGCTCACTGACCCCGATATCGCATTTTCCATGTGTCGGGACATTCGCTAATTTCTCGCCCGCGCAGACGACCCTGGCGACACGATCGCGGTAGCGTTTGGCTACTGCTAGACTGCCCCATTATATATTAGCGTGAGATGGCCGAGGCCACTCGGCCACCAGATTAGATCTCCTTTCGTCACATATCAAGGTGCCCGCTTATAGCCCTGACATCCGAGATGGTCTAGTGACGGTCAACTGGAATTTCTCCTTTGCCCCCGATATGCCTCAATTGCCCCCACCTACGAGAAGGTAGGTGATCCATGGGGACAACAAGGCTAATTACGATTGTCACTGGGCCAAATAAATGGAACGAAGTTGACGTCACTCAGCTCTTTGTTACTGTTTTTAGCCAGTCATTTTAATACGTAGTACTCACTAAATTGTATTTATCAGACTATAAACGTTTAAGGTCATACATAGTTTTTTGTATTGGTACATTATAGCCGGATGTCGGATGTTGTGAGTTAAAAAAATAACAAAATACCAAACACAGAACGTTTTGGGCTCAAACCTCCTCTTCAGCCAATAACAAAATACAATAAAACATAAATACATTACTAAAAACTAGATCAACGGCAGATATATTACCGTTTTGAGAGGATGGGTCACAAATGATTATTTTTCTCTCTTACTTTTAGTGCAGGTGATTCCGGTCCATCCTTGATTGCAAGTACATCTGTATTGATTTGAGCTGACTACAGAGCATCGTCCATTGTTACAAGGATTTGGTGTGCAAATGGATGCTTGGACTCCTAAAATTGACAAAGGATTGAGGTCATTATCATGATTTATATTACACACACACGCACGCACACACACACACACACACACACACACACACACACACACACACACACACACGTAGACAATTCGAAACTGGGAGAGAAGTTACCAGGCAAGAGGAGGCATTGGGTAGCGGCGAATCAACTTCGGTCGAAAACCTGCCTCACGACAGCGTCGCTTGATCATCAATGAGGCCTTTCACCTGTCCCACATCAAGGCTATGTGGTCTTGTGGTATGACACACGCTTTCGAATCAGAAGGTCCTGGGTTCGAGCCGTTTGACGCATAGTTGAGTCATTGGAAAAGACTCTTTCACACATTCTCTCATCGTATTGAGGTGTAAAATGAGTACATGGTCATTAACAGCGTTGTTTCTGTCGATGGCATGCCTCGTTCTATATGTTACGTATTGCAGGGATTTGAGCACGTTCAGTGGATATTGAGTTCTATAAAAGCTCAAGTTTTTTTTGGATTTTTTTACGTGTTGCGACAAAGAACCCGAGACCGCAGAGCATCTAGGCGAGCGTTGATGTGTTAAAGCTTTGGGCAGGTTCGCGACCGAACTCCAATGCGGCGAGGAATTTGTGGACTGGATAGATTATCATAGCACAGTAGTGTGACGCCATTAGAAGCTGCTGCCATATTGATGAATTGCGTTTAACCAAAAAAGCCCATACATTCGCCCGTCGGATATAACGTACCAAGACACAAAACTATGTGTTGCCTTTAATGTTCATAGCCTGATTGATACAATCTAGTGAGAACTACTCATAAAAAAGGCTGGCTAAAACAATTTTTAAAAAAGAGGTGAGTGTGACGTCAACCGTTCTATCTATAGAAAAAATGTGTTTTTTTCCTTAGTAAGCAGCAGCTTCTACTGGTTCTCACACTACTATACTATGACGATCTATCCAGGACGCAAAACTCACTACCGCACTCGTGCATCGCCGCAAATCCATCCCGAAGCTTTGTCAGCACGCATCGTTCAACTAGATGCCCTGCGCTTTCGGGCTCTTTACCACAATGGGTGCATGTTGGACAGGTGGCAAGTCCCCACTGATGAAGTGAGCGTGCAGTTAAGTTGGTTCTCGACCGAAGCCGATTGGTTGCCACCCAATGTCTTCTCTTGCTGGTAGAAAAGCCTGGCAACTCCCCCCCCCCCCCCAGTATCGTAGAGTCGATGTTTCGCCCCCTCGAGGGATTGAATTCGTCTAATCCTACTTCCATCTCGTGTATGCAGGTTTGTTCGAAGTCAGGTAAGCTACGTGCAAGGGTTGCCGTGACTTATTTTGGCAAAAAACATGGGCGCCGTCCATTATGCGCTTGAGAGGGGTATCTCCATTCCCTCTTTCTTTGGTCTTATTAAGCCAGTTGCTGGTAATCGTCTCCCGCCGGGCATCGGGGGGGGGGGGGGGGGGCTGGATTGCTCCATTATCGGGCACCACTCTCTAGGCGTTGTTGTCAGCGTTCCCACCACTATGTGCATGGACTTGCGAAATTTCACATCCACCTTATCAACGTTCTTGCTTCTACCCTACACTGGAGCGCAAGACTCCGCGGTGAAATAGCATAGTATCAGAGCGGACGTCCTCAGGAGCGCTTGACTAGCATCCTCAGTGGATCCCACAAGCATTCTCAGAAGACTGTTGCGTTTCTCTATCTTCCGGGCAACTCCTTCCAGATGTACCCTATAGGTGGGGCTGCATAACACCCAGGTATTTCGGATTTGGCTCGTATGGGAGAAGCTGGTCCCGAACGAGGACTTCCAGTTTACAGATGTGCCAGCCACTGCATAGGGTAAATACAGTGTCCTCATCTTCGGGTACAACTTGTCAAAGTAGGATTTGAGTCTGATGACGTCCTCACTGAGTACGCTCTCGAGACGGGCTCACACTTTATTTTGAGTAACAAGCGCCCAGTCGTCCGCGTATCCCAGCCTCAGGGAGGAAGTGTTCGGCGTTTTGCTAATGTAGACATTAAACAACATTGGCGCCAGAACAGATCCCTGAGGGACGACATTCCTCAATTTGTTGACTTTGCTCGTAGTGTAACCCAGCGCGACGTGGAATTGTCTTTTCCCCAAGATTGAAGAGAACAACTTTAATGTCTTTTTGAACCTTAGCAAGTTTGAGCATTAACCATTCGCACCAGACCGTATCGTAAGCCGCCGATACGTCTATAAAATACAGAACCTTGCTGTTTCCCTTCGAACCCTTCTTCAATCTGCTCTATAAGGGCAATGACCTGCTTCATGGTGCACCTCCCTTCCCTGAAGCCCGCCTGCCAGGGGAATGGAATAATGAGCGCTCTTAACCAGCATTAAATCTGGAAATGTTCTCAGAATTTGGGAGGGATATCAGGGTAGTCCTGCTCGATATATGGACTAAATTCCTCCCGGTTAGGCTTCCTAGAGTTCCATCTACAGAGTGGGAGAGACTGCACCCTCGGGATTGTCACCCCATCTGTGACAAGTAACGGCTTGTGCTGGGTATGCGGGAAGTCGCCTAGGATTGTCCGCGTACTCTGCAGTGGTTCCCCGCTCTCTCCCGTCGTCACGAGGGTGAGATCAGGAGTATACTCCTTCTTATGGCGGGTACAATTGGCCGTAGAATTATACACTAGGTGTAGATCGTTATAGTCCATCCATGAGTGGAGTTGACTACCTGCCTCATTGCAGTGGTGGCTATTAAAGTCTCCCAGACAGATAGAAGGATGGCTAATCACCGGTGGTTTGTAGACGGACATTTTATACACCCCGTTGTTGTCCGTATCGCTCTCTGTGACTCTTTTTTTCGAACACCTCATTTGAGCCTCGAAGTGTCCTCTCGCTGGACCACCGTGAAGCCTTGTATCTGGAATCGAGAAGATTGCGCGCCTGAGTACAGATAAGTCTCCTGCAGAAGGAAAATACCAACGCTATGGACGGTCAGTAGCTTTGATAACAGCTCATTTTTGGTCATACTCTGACTCTCAAGATTGAGGCACAATATGTGCGCGTCTGGTGACTGACGCCGATATCGCATTTTCCAGCTAAAGATGTGTTGGGACTTTCGCTGATTTCTCGACCGCGCCGACGGCCCTGGCGACATGATAGCGGTAGTATTTGGCTAGGCGTCCGACCGCTTCGCCATTAAAATTGAGAGCTAGACTGCTCTATATTATAATAGTGTTGGATGGCCGAGACCATTCGGGCATTAGGTTAGATCTCCTTTCGTCACATATCAAGGCGCCCGCTTATAGACCCGACATCCGGTATGGTCTAGTGACGGTCAACTGGAATTACTCCTTTGCCTCCGATATGCCTCAACCGCCCCCACTGACCATGAGATAGGTAATCCATTGGGACAATAAGGCTAATCACGATAGTCACTGCGCCATATAAAAAGGAAAGAAGTTGACGTCACTCAGCTCTTTGTTATTGTTTTTAGCCTCTCACTAAATTGTATTTATCAGACTATAAACGTTTAAGTTTACACATAGTTTTGTGTGTTGGTTACATTATAGCCGGATATCGGATGTTGTGAGTTCATAAAAGAACAAAATACCAAAAACAGAACGTTTTGGGCTCAAACCCCCTCTTAGCCAATAACAAATTACAGTAAAACACAATTACATTACTAAATAAACTAGATCGACGGCAGAGATAATACTGTTGTGAGAGTATGGGTCACAAATGATTATTTTTCTCTCTTACTTTTAGTGCAGGTGATTCCGGTCCATCCTTGATTGCAAGTACATCTGTATTGATTTGAGCTGACTACAGAGCATCGTCCATTGTTACAAGGATTTGGTGTGCAAATGGATG
>NC_088362.1:89096831-89126831 GCF_034508935.2 Berghia stephanieae | reverse complement strand
TGAGTATATTATTTGACTAACTTTGATCGCATCGACTGCCGGAGTACCCAGAATTACAGACGCAATTGAAACCAGTCGCTGTGGTCTGACAAGTACCGTGGACACAGGGGTTGGGCGAACATGAGGTGCTTGGTCCTAGACAGTAAGGAAATGAATGAAGATTGATTATTTGACATTAACCACATAAAAAAATAAATACAAGCACGCAAAGTTAAAACTAACATTGAAATTTGAAATTAGATTTAATAGATATTGGAAGAGGAGACAAACCAATTCAAATACTTAGGAACAACTGCACAAGGAGATGGGAGCAATGATATGGAGGTTAAGAAGAGGATCCAGGCAGGCTGGAATAATTGGAGGAAAGTAACCGGAGTTATGTGTGACAAACGAATTTCCGCAAAGCTGAAGGGAAAAAATATACATCTGTTGTAAGACCAGTAATGTTGCTTGGATTAGAGACTGTAGATTCGACAAAGAAACAAGATAAAGAAGTTGTGGCAGAGATGAGGATGTTGAGATGGTCACTTGGTTCGACAAGAAAAGAAAAAGTGAGAAATAAACGAATTCGAAGACGTGAAGAATGTATCAATAAAGACGAGAGAAGGTAGATTGAAATGGTTCAGACTTGTTAAGAGACGGGAGAGGGAGTGCATGGGAAAGAAAGTATTGGATATAGAATTAGAGGGAAAGAGCAGAAAAGGGACCCCGAAGACTATATTGATGGATAGGGTAAAGGACGATATGAAAAAAACTGGGCCTGGAGGAAGATGGTCTTATGGACCGAGATGCATGGTGATGTGACATTCATTATGGCAACCCAGCAAAATGCTTGATAAGCTGAAAGAAGAAGAAGAAGATTTGAAACTCTATTTTTATAAATAATTTAAATCGATGACAAAACGGATATCATTTTAAAATAATAGGACAAACCTACAGTAACTTTTCAAAAAATAAGGTCAGGTTGTTTTATTCTTTTACCATTGTCATCTTATTGATGGTATGCGTTAAGAACTCTTACGATGATCATATTTTTAAAATGATCCATACAGACTTATGTTTAGTACACATACAATGAGAATATTAAGACATTTTAAAAAGAATCTAACAGACCCAGCTACCCAATCACAGATATCGACTGCACCCTGGATCGATCTAGGTCATGTGATTGTGAAGCGAGTGCTCTACCTTCTGGACTATAATGGACCCTATCCATGCATGCAGGCAGTATGTTACATTTAATGCCAAATTTAAATTGTGATTTGAAAATGGTTAATCACTTTTCTTTGTAACTATCTAAAAACCAATAACCTTGAGCAAATAAAATAGCTCAATATCTGCTTTACGCACTCAAAGCGCTTTACAAGGTGTCTCTAGCCAGCAGCAACATTTTAATGTAGAACGAAACATGATGATTGTAAGGCAATATTACAATTTTCCGACAGAGCCAATGCTTTTAATAACTACGTACTCATTTTACACATGAACACAATGAGAGTAAAGAGCCTTTTCCAAAGGACTCAACTATGCACCTCTCAGAGAGGGACTCGAATCCTGGACCTTCCGTCCGAGCGCGAGTGTTATACCACATAGCCGCACTGGGTCATTTGCTTTAATCAATATCCATTCAACATCAAAATTGATTAATTCTCATGTGATTTGTCAATATTACTAAATAGTCATATATTTTTTCTTCTTTTGAAATACACAAATACAACCTGAACTTTCTGTTGGAAATGACTGTATAGACTTGACACATTTTGAAATAATAACTAATTAAATAATCGTAGCTCTGATTGTGGTCAAAATGACATTATGCATGTTAGAGTGACGATTATCTACATGACAACAATACGTTAAAGTTTTTAAAAAATCAATTATAAACATGTTAAACAATTGAGAAAGAGAAAGAAAGAGAGAGAGAGAGAGAGAGAGAGAGAGAGAGAGAGAGGGAGAGAGAGAGAGAGAGGGAGAGGGAGAGAGAGTGTGTTAGAGAGATAGATAGACAGGAAGAGAGAGAGAGGGAGAGAGAGGGAGAGAGAGAGAGAGAGAGAGAGAGAGAGAGAGAGAGAGGGTAAAGAGAGGGGAGGGATAGAGATAAGTGGTTTAATATTGCACCGCTTCCCAAAACTGTAAAAGCTGGTTAATGTGATAAATATGACTATTTTTGACTGCAGAACCAAGACTGAGCCACATGCAACAAAATAATGATTTGTTTAACCAGTTAGCAGCTGATAAAAAGCACTTATTTAAAATCAGACATGAAAACCGGTCTGTCAAATTATATCGTTCGATTTAAGACCCTAATCTTGGCAAACCGAAGACCCAAAGAAACCTGGCGAAGGACCATGGAGAAAGGAATTAAAGGAAGCAGGCCTGTCCTGGAATACAGCCACCGCAAAAGCAGCCGACCGCGAAAAATGGAGATGTCTGGTGGATGCCCTATGTGCCTCAAGGCCCGAAGAGGATTAAGTATCTTGGCAAACATTCTCAAACTTTCAAACCTTGGACTTCAAGAGGTTTGAGAGTTTTTGCCAAGATGGGTTATGAAGTCCCATGTTTGAGAGTGTTTTTTTTTCAAGATAAAGGTCATTTAAATCGAATGATATTTGAAAGACGAGTTTTCTGGTCGAAATTTTAAATAGGTGTTTTTCTAGAGTACGGCAGTTAATGGCCATCGTTTTACTGAAATGTCCATTTCATAGAACACAAATCCCACTTTCCCTGTTACTCGGTATACTGCCATCTGTCGCCCTATTAACCAATTTTATTAAATATAAGAATAGAGCAAGCATACTATTTAATAATAATAATAATGATAATAATAATAATAATAATAATAATAATAATAATAATAATAATAATAATAATAATAATAATAATAATAATAATAATCAATAATAATAATAATAATAATAATAATAATAATAATAATAATAATAATAATAATGATAATATTAATAATAATAATAATTATAATAATAATAATAATAATAATAATAATGATAATGATAATATTAATGATAATAATAATAATAATGATAATAATAATAATAATAATATAATAATAATAATAATAATAATAAATAATAATAATAATAATAATAATAATAATATAATAATAATAATAGAGTAGTAAGTAGTAGTATAGTAGTAGTAGTAGTAGTAGTAGTATAGTATAGTTAGTAGTAGTAGTAGTAGTAGTAGTATAGTAGTAGTAGTAGTAGTAGTAGTAGTAGTAATAATAATAAAATAGTAGTAGTAGTAATAATAATAATAACAATAATAATAATGATAATGATAATAATAATAATTTTAAAAAATAGCTCTTGTTATTGCCTTTTACTTCGTCTAAACAGGCACTAAGTTTTAAATATCCATAAACAAACTTAGCATTGATTGCATAGGAAACAAGTGGGCTTTTACTTGAAAATTTGAAGAGATGAGCAGGATAACCTGAGAAATATTGCTATGGAATTCCAACATTGAGGAGCGGCAAATTGAAAAGTGAGAGCGACGTGTTCTTATTTGCAGGTCTGATAACCCAAATTGATATGGACTCATTGGTATAATAGAAATACTCTCAAACCAACGCTAAACATTGCCCATTACAACAATGTTAAATCAAGCCCATAATTGCGTTCGGTTATCAGACCTGTTGATTTGTGCATCTAGGATGAATGTCAACCTGGCGAAGCAACTACCTTGGACTTTTCATCACTCGATCTCAAAGTTCATGTTCGAGTTGTGTTTCTTTTTGTAAGAAGTATTTTCATAATCTTATAGTTCTACCAATGAAGAATTAAGCTGTTTGATTCTGCTATAATATGTAGAATCAATTATTGAAAGCCACAACCCCAGAATAATGACTCACACCAGTAAGCTGAGGTAGCAATAGCTTATTTTAGTAAAATGCATAAAAAATGCATACTTACAGTGCAAGAGGTATGAACCTCTGATTGACTAACAAATCTGCATGAAACATTTCCTGCTTTTAGTTTTAGAACAATGTTATTATATCTAAGTTTATTTTCATGAAACAGACACTGATGTAAACTCGGCATTGTGATGGTTGAAGTAACTTTGATAAAACTCGAAAACTCTGGACCTCGGGAGATCTGCCAGTACATACCAAGGCCAGAATTGTTAACCGCTTAATGAGTTCAATTCGGGATTGAGACGCGAAGAACAACTGAAACACAATTGCCAAGATAAAGACATTTATCAAACTTGTCCTAGACAAATTTTGGCATTAACCTGAATAGGTAATCAAAGAAGAATTGTGGTAGTGGGCAAGAAGTCATTAGGAATTGAAACCAATCGCGCAATACTTTTAGGCAAGTCAGGTTCAAACCCACAAGACTTGAGGTTCAAAACCACAAGACAATTGCAGAGATGGAATCTCATTTGAAAAAAAAAAGAAAGAGAGGCCGACCAAAAACTATCTGCAGAAGAGCAATAAATACAGATGGTGAAGGACGATAAACAAAAATAAAGGAGATGTACATGAACTAAACCTAAATGTCAACGCGTGGGCAGTTGTAAGACAGGTCCTAACATCCCGACGGCTCTGTACAATATACATCTGGCGCTGATATGACCTAAATGTGTTGCAAGCGTCGTAAAGCCCTTGAAAACATTAAAAACACACAATATACACAATATATATAGTCATTACTTCCAGATAAAAAATAGCAAGATGTACTTTGATGAAAACGTAACGGTAAACTTCATTTCAATTAATTTTGGCAAAATGATGTGAAAATATTAAATTTCCTCTTTGGCTTTTTTGTTTTTGTTGCTTTTATTGTTGTTGATTGTTTTATTTATTTTTTGTTAGTTTTGTTTTAGTTATTAGAGGTTGTAACGGCTCTTGCAACACGTGGGTCATATAAACGAAAGGAGAGTAAGATGACAGGTATAGATAAAAGGGGAGAGCAGAAGTAGATATATTGCCGTATTCTCAACAGGGCTTGATCGAAAACGGAAATTGACATAATCTCATCATCAGATTTCACGTCAACGGCGTCGGGTTAAATCAGACTTAGAAAGAGAGAATAAAATAATAAATAATTCAGGTGTATGGATCAGCATGAGAAGGAAACAACAGCCTTTTGCTAAAAGGCAAAATATTCTTAAAACGAAATAAAATAAGCTATAAAAGCAAATGGCTGAAAATTCAACACAAAAGGAATAGAGGTTAAATAATGAAAGTCAATGGTTTGAATCCAATTGCATTTTTTCTGGGCAAAGTGATGTTGTGTTAATGTCCTCACCACACGTGTATCCTCCCTTTTCTTTAACATCTACCGTACATTTCTTCCCATCAGGACAAGGGTTAGGCTTACAAGGACCATCTCCTGATTGCGTCCACGTTAAAATGATTTTAATGAATGATTTCATCAACAAGAAATATTAACAGCTAAATGATACAATAGGATTCAACAGTGGCGACGTCACTTACCTCGTAACGACGCATAGTAACTGGTTCTAAACTATCGGAGCAATGTCGGACGCCATTATCTCCATCACCGCCCATTATGAAATACTTCCGACTAGCATAAAAGTGTATCCAGAGGAAAATCATTATAAATCTGATCATGTTTTGACTTTTATACATTCTGATCACATGACATGTGAAACAGTTCTAACCCGTATAAAGAATAAAGAGTACCGATTTTCTTTGTTTAGAACCAAGCTGCGGGTTGCTGGCGGACGTGACATCAGACTATTGAATCCTATTATAATTGGATTTTAAAGTGTACATTATGCCTGGAACTGAAATAAACAATTCAGTGATTGTGTGTGTATGTGTGTGTGTGTGTGTGTGTGTGTGTTTGTGTGTGTGTGTGTGAGAGTGTCGTAACTTTACGATACATAAGAATCGTGACAACAAACACCAAAATTAAGTCGGTAAATTTGAATGTCACTCAAATATAAATATATATTTCTTTGTATTGTTCTGATCATCATTCTGATTCTTAATCAACAGAGGAAAATGCAGAAATGATTATATACTAAGCAGAAACACATGTACTTATGATTGAAGATTTTTATATCCGTTTTATGTGGTTTTATGGTTTCTGAAGAATGGCATAAATAGAGAATGAAAAATTAAGTTCATTGTTTCCGTGTTTTGATATTAATATTGATGATTATGATTGGGATTAAGATGATAATAATGATGATGATGATAATAATAATAATAGTAATAATAATAATAATAATAATAATAATAATAATAATAATAATAATAATAATACTAATAATAAGAATAATGATAATGATAATAATGATGATGATGATGATGATGATGATGATGATGATGATGATGATGATGATGATGACGATGATAATAATAATAAAAAAATAACAATTATAATAACAAATAATGCTGATGATGATAATAATAGGAATAATGATAATAATAATGAAACTGATGATGATGATGATGATGATGATGATGATGATGATGATGATGATGATGATGATGATGATGATGGTGATGATGATGATAATAATAATGATAATAATAATGATAATAATAATAATAATAATAATAATAATAATAATAATAATAATAATAATAATAATAATAATAATAATAATAATAATAATAATAATAATAATAATAATAATAATAATAGTCTCTTGCTACCTCGTTTGCAGAGAAAACCTTGGTGGCTTAACGGTGAGATTACACAGTAAGTAGCAGCAGGACAAGGGCTCGGTGTGCAGATCTCACCTGCAAAAATATGTAGCATTGGATAAACTTCTGATACCTGTTTGCGTGATAAATTGTTTCCACTAACCTGGACCACCGTTTCAAGTTCGAGGTTGAAGCAACGTTCGGCACTCTCATTGAAGATTTAAAGCATAATATATATATATATATATATATATATATATATATATATTATATATATATATATATATATAATATTACTATTTAACAGCAAATATCTATATATATATAATACACCGTGTGATAAAACATGACTCAAGTGTATAAGCAATGAAGTACCTTTCGATATGATGGAATAGTGTTAATTCTCAAAGAGCAAAAGGGTCAATGCAGTACACATATAAACCGTTTTTCTTCTCATTTTTACCACAAAAAAATCTTTTATCCATAGATGAATTACATGACCCACACCCGTAACAACCTTTTAAATGTAAGTCCTCAAAGAAATTGTAATTTTGTATTATCCAACGATATAAAGAGGTTTCAGGCCAAAATGAGAAAAAAGTGTTCTTTCAATGTATTGCTCCTCCTATTTATTTTACAAATCAGCACTTTCAGGGCCAAAAATATGTATCTCTCGGGTAGCAAAACCGCAATTTTCAAAAATATTACCTAATAGGTGTTAGGGTGAATTGCTTAGCCGATGCATATAACGATATTATACTACCACCAATCCATTCTAATTACACAACTAAAGCCAAGATTGCCGTATTCTGGAAAAAAAAACAACCCAAAAACAAACAACACATATTTAGAATTTTGGTCAGAAAACCCATCCTTCAAATACCAATCGTGAAGTGACCTTCATCTTGAAAAAAAACCTTCTCAAATCTGGGACTAAAAAGTCTTTCGTTTGACAATTTTACCAAGAAGAGGTCGTTTAACCGAGCGGTATTTGAAGGAAGAGTTTTCTGACCAAATGTTTTAAATACGTGTTTTTTTCTCTCTCCAGAATACGGCAGAATAGTATCCTCTACTGGCACGAGGGCCATAGCCATCGTTATGTTATAGCCTTATACTGAAATCCAAAAGGACTGGCAGTTTGACGTCATTATTTGGTTTTTACACCGCCTAGTGAGTTGTCGTTAGTAGATCTCATCGAAATAGTTATTTTATTGGTTGAACTATTGAATACAACTCACGATTTGTTTTCTTTTGTGGCAAAAGACTGGCATTTTGACGTCATTTTTTGGTCAGTATCAGGCCATAACTTTACGAAGGCCACGCGAGGGCACCTTTTCTTTCAACCCGCCACCAGAAAATGGTAATATGTCGGAGTCATTTAAGTGCTGAAAACTTATTCATAGTCAAGAGTATGAAACTTGGAAGAAGATTTTTTGTTTCATTGTAGAGAGGGGGATGAGTAAAATATTTTGAAAACTTGCAATACTTATTTATCTTGTGCATACGAGTACCAAACATAAGTTTCATTCAATTTATATTTCATTATAAGAGAAAAATAGAAAACGTATTGAATATAAATCTTGCATTGAACATGGTTTCTTTAAATCAAATCAATAGAAAAAAACAATGTTGTCTTGACTAAAGCTTACATTTTATTTAACTCCTGAATAAACTGGTTTTACATATTCGCTTATAATCTTTTTTATTTTAATGATATAAAGTTTAAAGAACCCCCAACCAAAGAATATACTTCTGCTATGAATAGATAAGTCAAGAGACAGCATAGTATAATGTTTAGTTTTAGTGAAAATGATAGCTACTTTGCTACTACTGCTTCTGAAGATGATGGTGGTGATCATGATGATAATGATGATGTTGATGATGATGATAATGATGATGATGATGCTGTTATGCTGCTGCTGATGATGATGATTATGATAATGATGATGATGATAATGATGTTGATGATGGTGTTGTTGTTTTGTTGATGATGATGATGATGTTGATGATGATGATGATGATGATGATGATGATGATGATGATGATGATGATGATCATGATGATGTGGATGTTGATGATGATGTCAAACAACAATAACAGCGAGATAAACAAGAACAATAAAATTAATTTCTGCTTTAAAAAATAATAATAATGACTTGGCTCTAAAAAAAATAATGAATTAACCCCCCCCCCAATAAACATTACACCGACCCCCCATAAAACTGACACAACAAAACCTACATAATACTCGACACTTGAACAACAATACTCGAAACAACAATACAGAGCCACGACTGCACAAACAACTCACGATAGTTTTGACACCTTGGAACACTCCTCGCGTAATCACATCGCTGGGTATTTTCATTGAAGACCAGCCCGGCCGGACATGGCCTCCTGAGGACCGAGGAGAAGACACACTGGAGGTAAAAGCCACAATCTTTTGGGTCAGGTTTCAAAGTTGAGAAGTTGCATGATTCTGCTGCTACATTTCCTGGAGAACGACCCAGAAGGATACCTAAAAAAAGGAATGACATGTAAATAAATAAATAAATAAATAAATAAATAAATAAATAAATAAATAAATAAATAAATAAATACGCATTCTTCGAAGAGACGCTTATAAAAACGAAAGTTCGGAACACATTTCAAAAAGTATTGAAGAAAAAAATATGTAACAGCTTTTTAAAAAATGAAATAAAAAGATACTTAACAATGAACGCTTCGGACTCAAAACCCTTCTTCAGTCAACGACAAATACAATTTAGAGGCTGAAAATCTGAATAGACAAGAGAATAGTACTCAGTGTGTCCTCTCGGGATAAGCTATGGCGGAACGTATACTAAGCGTCAATTTTTTAGTGACCGGTGATTAACAGCCCATAACTTTTTAACTGTTAGTCATATTATGGGTAGAATTCATACACCTTTGGAAAGTTAAGAAAATTCCATGTATGATGCACTAATTTGACTAAGATCAAACCATGTTTACCCAAATAAGAAGTGTTTGAAAAACATAGATAAAATATCACAGAGTGCAAACATAATGCCAAATTACATTGCTGAGGGACTGAATATTTTACTATGAATTTCCTTTTAATTATTTTGTTATTCCGACATAATGCCGCTTTAAAACTCTTTTTAATGTCAGAGTGTTTCTTTTCTCCTCTTTCCTTTCTTTTCTTTGGTCAAATTAGTCAAATTTAACTCAACCTAATTTTTTTAATTTGTCTCTTTCCTTTATTTTAAATATAACTTTGAGATGCACTCTTCCTCTCCCACTCTCTCTCTCTCTCTCTCTCTCTCTCTCTATCTATCTCTCTCTCTCTCTATCTCTCTCTCTCTCTATCTCTCTCTCTCTCTCTCTCTGTTCTCTCTTTCTTTCTTTGTCTCTGGCACCCTCCCTTCTTTCTTTATTCTTTTAAAATTCTATCTTAACAGGGGAGGAAGTGGGTCAATAAAAAAACTATCGCCGTCTAGAATTCTTTAATATCACATCCCTATCAACCCCCCCCCCATTCCGTTCCCCATAATGTGTGAGATATATAGTTTTCATCATGGTTTACACTTCATATCATTGTCACTCTATTTCTTCCTCTCCCTCTCTCTCTCTCTCTCTCTCTCTCTCTCTCTCTCTCTCTCTCTCTCTCTCCGTCCCTTGCACACACCAACCCTCACAGCCACCCACCCACCCACATACCCCCCCCCCCCGCCCCCCTCCCCAAATACAAAATATTTGCCTGATTAGATTGGGAAGTTTTCTTATCTTGATTTGAAAGGGTTTCTACCATGATTTTACCAGCAAATCGTATAGTATATTCAATCGAATTTACATTGTTTTTAACATGGTAGTTCATATTTTAAGATAATGCAAATGTTGCAGCTTGAAGCTCAAAGAAATAAATAGCAATAGATAAATGTAATTGAAGCTTCAATTTAACTTAAGAAGACAGACAATGTAGACATTTCAGGTTTTCCCTTTACCAACAAAACCGATGTTAACGAAAACAGATAATGAGGACGCGAAGTCCCAGGTTTGAAAGTTTCTACTAAGACGAGGGTCATTTAAATCGATCGATATATGAAGGACGAGTTTTCTGGTCAAATTTCTAAATATGTGTGTTTTCAAAGGCACGGAAGAGCACTCATGATCTAATCTCTATGTCATTACCACGATGTGTATTATGCTATGTCTTCAATAATCGTCATTAATCTAGAAATCACGTACATGACGTTGTCTTCCGATGTCTCTGGTGAAAGAATGCCGCGCGATAGGAAAAAAATAACGTGGCCTAGAACATGAGTTTCAAAGCGACAACGTACAGAAGGGACATTTTATGAAAAAAGAATAAGATGAAGGTAACAATAAGATTGGGGGTGGTAATGCTCGGTTTTGAAATAAATATAATGTAATAATATAATTCAAACCTTTGATCGACAGGTTGGCTGAGCGAAATACAATACTATATTACAAAGCTAGGGAAATAACGATTGGTTCAAGGAAAACTTTTCCACACCTTGGTAATAGTATTTCGTTTTAAGTGTCAATTGTCAAAGGGCGAAAAGGCCGTCTGTAATGCTTCGTTCTCCCTGAGACCAGTCCAATTATTTCATTACACTGGCTTGTTTGCACACCTTAACTCTTTCTCTACCAATCAGTTTCAGAACTTTCCCTGAAACTTCACACCCACCCAACACAAAAATATAATTACTTCCTCAAACAGAAAATCAACAAGTGTATTCTATACATAATATTGTTCAGCACAATGAATTATACAACACCTTGTCAAGTATTCATAACTTTAACAAACATATATCTTAAAATAGTGGGATGTACAAAATATACCTGAATGATAACAATTGCTGATTGCATCGAGACGAATATGACGATTTTCCTATGTTTGATAAGGAGAGGGTTAATATTGAACAAACAAAAAGGCGAGATGGAATGTTAATGATAAAGTCAATATGAATAAGGGATATTATAATATTTAATTTGATACTAACAGAATTTTCAAAGGTCTCAATTGAGACACGCTGTGCAATTCGCAATATCCTGCCATCACACGCGTGTCCCTCCGAGCCTGGCACAAATGCTAGGTAAGCGGATTCAACCTTTGTCATTGTAATGTGTCTATTTTGAATATTTAACATTACATTTGCTTTCTAATTACAATATTTTCTCCGAATTCAGAGCCGAGAGTGTTATTTTATTGTATGACTCAGCTTCCCCCTTGCATCGAATCTTGTTAAGAAATATATGCACCGAATAAAAAAACACGTAAGACTAGGATACAGAACAGAATAAAGTGAAATGTAAAAACTATTAAAATATAGCTCTAGTTATTTATATAAACGCACTGACGAACAGGTATATCTTTAGCTTTAAGGAAGTGTGCTATCGGCATTATAAAATATTTACACTATGTGACATTGATGCCTTTTTATGGCATCTTTTAATTTAAAGACCATTCACTTTTTCATATAAAAGTTTAACATGAAATATTTGCATTGCACGAGACTTGCCTTGGATCTACATAAAACGTGAGAGTAAGTGAACACAATCGTTAAAAATAATATTGGGAGAACTCACTTGTATTTTGAACTGTCTATTTATTCGATCCTGACAAAACATATTTTATCAATTCGGCTAGAGGAACTTTTATTTGAAATGCCAATATATTTAAATAACTCTCAAATTGTTCAAAAGTCTCAGACTACAAGAAGTTTGATGGACTCCACTATAAATGTTTCCTGATCAAATGTGAAAAGTCTAGAAGACCGACTAGAGGACATGGATATTCAGTGTCAATTCCCCCCCCCCCCCCAACTCCCTGGTCAAACATCAACCTAATTCCCTCTAGCAATCTTTAATTAGACCATGAAATCGTCTACCATTATGATGCAGTAAAATTGACAGCCCTGATCTTTTTTAATCGTTTGTTATCAGTATGTATTCAATAACATCCTCAAGCACCGAATTTCATGATACGGTACTTTCAACAATCCTTCTCTCTTTTTTTTCCTAATTATTATTAATAATCAAATTGTAGTGCGGCCTCAAACTTGACGTTTCTACATAAAGAAGAAGAAGAAGAAGAAGAAGAAGAAGAAGAAGAAGAAGAAGAAGAAGAAGAAGGAGAAGAAGAAGAAGAAGAAGAAGAAGAAGAAGAAGAAGAAGAAGAAGAAGAAGAAGAAGAAGAAGAAGAAGAAGAAGAAGAAGAAGAAGAAGAAGAAGAAGAAGAAGAAAGGGGAGCAACTCTTTCCTGGCGTAACTCGGTGTATACGTCCATAACACCTCCCTGTTGAGCCTGAGAAGTATTTCGAAGGTTCGAAGGCTAAAATCGATGGTAGAATTTTCTGTTAGGACACGATCTTCACAGTTGGACACGATTCGATTCACGATTCGATTCTGCTCCGGGGGTAGCTGCATTCGATGATGAACGCTCACAATAATCACCGATAGGGTTAGTAACGAAATCAACCTGTATGGTATCATTTGCTGAAGCAGATACATTTTGGCGATGAAGATTGTATCGCGGTTTTATTTGTTCAATATGACGCTTCCACGTTGTTCCGTCTCTCTGTTACCATGACATGACGTGGTCCCAACACTTTGGTGACAGTAGCGGGAATCCATTTCGCCTCTCCGTCGTTTCGATTACCAAAACGAATAACGAATAAATGTGTGTCCTAACTTCACAACGCGTTTTGCTATACGTGGTTTGGAATTTGAGGTGGATAATGGCCGAAGTTTGTCGATCAATGTACGAATTTGACGTCCATGAAGCAATTCACTCGGTGACGAACCAGAAGCTAAAGGTGTGCGACGATATTGCATAAGAAATTGTTGCAAGGCTTGTCTTGGAGGAAAAGACGATTTTCTCAAAGCCTTTTTAAAACTTCTCACAAGTCGTTCTGCGGCACCGTCTGTAGCGGGATGATAGGGAGCTCCAGTGAGATGTTTGATTCCCCTCTCCCTACACCATGTCTGAAATTCGTCAGAAGTGAAGCATGCTGCGTTGTCCGACGCGATTGCGTGAGGATAGACGAAGTATGCAAAGTCCTCTTCCAGAAGGCTAGTTGGTTTCGTTGACGTTGAACTGGTTGCATGAATGCATGGGTAATTTGAGTAGGCATCGCCCATTACTAACCAGTTCTTACCCATAAAATTCACTGTGGGATTGATGTGTACTCGACTCCTGGTGAGTCTGGTTTGAAGACATCAGGAAATTCTTCACACACTTGTTTACATGCCTTTTGAAGATGTGACATTTCTGTTGCGGGCTTGCAACGAACATATTTTACTTTTTTCGTTTAAAACAGTTGAACTACCGAAACATTGAGCATTTGTATGGCATAGTGGTGATGACATAGTTTATTTCGCGGCACGTATCGTTCACAGACACAGGCAAGAAAACAATTCCCATGACGGGGAGTTCCTGGTTAGATGCACATTGATACATAATGTTGGCATTAGAGAGTTGCGGTTTGCCAATCCTCTCCCATGTCCTTGTTGAAATGAAATTGTCACCTGTCCGTGTATCTATTTCGAAAACAATTTCATGGTTGGATACAGTCGTAGCTAACTTAAGCGGTGCCACTGAAACGAAATTGTCGCGTGACATGCGACGAATCGTGTTGATGTTAGGCGAACTCCACATTCTCTTTTTACGTCTACAGGCTCTCTCAATGTATCCAGTTTTCTGACAGAAGCAACAAACGGCTGTTTTGAATTTACAGTTTTGTCTGTTGTGGCGCCCATCGCATCTCGAGCAGATTTGATTTTTATTGTCAAAATCCGTTGTCGGCTCTGTCTGTCTTTCATTCGAACGTTTGATACGCTGTTTGTTTTGACTGCCTTGCTGAACTATCGGAGTCTGTTTTCTTTGAGGCTTAATTTTATGGACCTCAGGTTGAACAGATAATGCAGTCTCGTTAGCCACTCTTGAGGCATCTTCTATCTCCGTGGCGATCTCGATGGCTTTGTAAAACGAAAGCTCGTCCTCCTTGTGCTTGAATAGTGCTTCAAGAACAGCTGTGTTGTTAACTGCACATATGAAACAGGTACGCATGGCATCATCCAAGGGGTTTTCAATGGATGGGAAATCGCATGTGACAGCGCTCTGGCGAATTCTAGCTGCCAATTCCTGAATAGTTTCGCCTGGTTTCTTCTGAAGGCCCGTCCAAAATTTATAACGTCCTCTGACAACAAATAGTCGAGGGTGGTACTGCTCCATCATATATTTTTCGATTTCTGCAAGACTGAGCGCGCGGTTATAACCTTAGCTGGTGTTACTTGACTCGCCATGTCAGTACTGCTGACACGACTATATTATGTACAATAAGGGTATAAAGATGCGACGCGAGCGAAGGGTACTAATTCGGCTATTTACGGGTAACATCACCCACTTTCATACTTACAACCTAAAAGATTTCCAAAGAGGAAATTAGCAACACACGTGATATTTACTGTCGACTGTTATAGACTGCAATGATGTCCATCGTCGACTGTCAATTCTATATTTAAGCCAAAGGCAGTTTCATTGAGACGACGAACACCGAGATTGAAACTCAAAGAATGTGAACCAACCGGCCCCCCCCCCCCCCCCTCCCAAAAAAATAATACAGAAAAGAGAAAGTGTGCTCTGATTAATCATATTATTTCAGTCAATTGCAATGTCAACAGAATATCTTTTGTCCCCACTATACTTTCTAATCATTTTTTTGTTCTTTGACGCAAATTCTATGATTTCGGAGTCTTTCGTTCACTCTCAACTCACGAGCCGATAGATTCAGTTTTTTTGTTTTTACTCACAAATATGTGTGCTTTTGACGATCTTCACTTATCTTATAGTTTTTAAAACCAGTGCCAATGGCAACAGGACACTTTTTGCCTCTGCCATTAGTAACCGACGTATTTTCTTTCCGAATCGAAGCGCACTCAATCTAAAAATAGCTGCTATCTTGTTGACTTATGACGTCTCCTAGTAACTAAACAGACTAAAGCATGAAGTATTGCCTCAGCAAATGACTAAAAATTGGCCAAACTTAGTCCGAAGGTGCCGTGATTATAGTCCCGGACTTGCTTAGCTAACATGAAATACGATTTTTTCAAGTCATTGATAGTCAGAGATAGTCAGAGACTACGCGCTAGTCCACGTTCATGAAAACGGCCCCATATAGGCAGGTTTGATATCCGGATGCAATTATGGGCTCGTTTTAACATTGTTGTAAATGAGAATATTTTGCGTTATTTGAGATTATTTCCATTACAACAATGGAACTATGAAAGTTTGGGTTATCAAAACTGCAATACACGTCAGATTTATTCAATAAAATCTGTTTTAAATAGTTACGGAATGTAGATAAGCAATAATATAGAATGAAATGAGAACTTTTTATTTGGGTAGGGATGAAATTCTAATTTCTTTAATTGTTTTGAGAATGCCATCATTCTGAAATAGGATTTGGTTAAGGTAAACAATATTATATCATGACACTAGGTACTTTGTATATATATTAATTAAATGAACATCTTAAGTTCGAATTCCAAAATTCAAGATTGTAGGAAATCTTTTATTCTGGTCCTCAGCCAATTCCGATTTTGTCATCTTTGAATAAATGTTCAAATCATATCTAGACTATTGTACTTCTTTATTTAAAAGAAGATAATTTTTTGTGTGAAGTTAACGCCTGATAATAATTTTAAGTCACAAATTATTATAGTAAACTTGATATCATACGTGCTCTATGGAGAGGTGTAAAATAAAATATGTTCGACTTAGTAGTTGAGTGATATGACTCGGATTGTGATCTGTGGTTGGAGTCCTTCGAAATGGATCTTGGCTAACATTTTCTCACATAGGCGTCAAGCTGGTCGCAAGATTGTCTATGTCGAATAAAATTGATTGTTACAGCTTCTTACAAACGTTATTTCTCTCCCTGCATGTTGAGTTTGATTGTTGGTTTGGGACTCCTTGTAGTACATTTAGAATAATTTTAATATGTAATTTAAATGATTTGATATATTCTGCAGTATATCAAAGCTCATGTTTTTTAAAAATTAGGTGAATAATTTTTAATTGCTACGTAAGCTTTGTTTCGACAGAATTTTTTTTAATGTAAAGAGGAATTGCCAAGAGAGAGAGAGAGAGAGAGAGAGAGAGAGAGAGAGAGAGAGAGAGAGAGAGAGAGAGAGAGAGAGTCGAGTAAACACATTTAATAAATGAAAGGTGATACCAAAAGTAAACCCTGTATACAAGCTGGGTACTATAAGGATCCAACGGGTAAATTTGAATAACGTTTTCGTGTTGAGTCTCTTCTTACTTTGAAACATTTGCCTTTCTTACCTAACCTCTCTTCCTGCCCCTTGTAAATTTTAAACTAATCCTTCAATTTAAACTTCTCCGTCTTGCAGGTTCTATATCTATTTCCTCACTAACAACAATTGTTATCTTCTTTCATTTTCACTTCCTCCACCCCCCCCCCCCCTTTTTTTTTCAGTACGTGTCTGTGTTTGTATGTTCGTGTGTATATGCGTGTTTGTGTGCAGGGGAAAAGGTAGAAATATATAGGGAGGAAAGGAAAGAGGGAGAGAGAAAGAGAGAGAGAAAGAAAGAGAGAGAGAGAGAGAGAGAGAGAGAGAGAGAGAGAGAGAGAGAGAGAGAGACTATGCGAGGTGCCAGTTTTGAGAGTGTCATTTAAATCGATTAATATTTGAAGGACTCGTTTTCTGGCTAAATGTTTAAATACGTGTCTATCCAGAGTACGTCAATTAACTGGTTAAAGTACTAGATTCAACTATTATGACACCTGTGTACACACTTCTTGACAGGCATCAGGGAGGGAGCCCATCATAAAGAATCCACCGAAATTAGTTGGAATTTTAATGGTTATTAATTATGCATGATGTTCAATATTTTTTGTCCAAGAATAAGTGGTAATAACAAGTTGTAGACAAATAAAGAATGACTACGTTTTTGACAAATTACTGTATGAATAAATATATATTTTATACGCCGTTGAGAGGGTACCTTGGTAAGGCGTAACCAATTTCCTATGGTATACTTTGAGTGTAGCTCAGCTGGTATAACACTCGCTTCACACGTAAAGGGACCAAGATCGATCCCGAGAGCAGTCAATATTTTTTTGGACCCCCCCCCCGTCCCTCTAGCATTGATTGGGTAGCTGGGTCTGTTAGATCTGGCGGAGAGTACTTTGCGATAGACTATAATCCAATCAAAAGGGGTAGGAAGCAATTCTGTTTCACGCTATAGAAACTGGGATAGGCTCAGGTTCCGTGGGCCAAATGGCTCTGCATGACTACTTACATTGAGTGTTGCCATCATTGAATTGTTGAGTAATTTATTTATATTATAAAACCCTGGTATTGCACTGTTGAGATCAGAAAAAAAAATCATCAGATATTTGGTCAGATATTTCTGATTATATCTATGCGATGCCCAAAATTTAGTACATATAGCTGGAACATACGCAGAATCAATATTGTCCTAGAAGAAATCTGTCCACCCAAGTCAGGTCAATTGTGTTAGGAATATACTTTCATATTATTAAAGTTTATTTTATTAATGTAAATATTCGTATGACTGTAATAATGATTCACCGAAACGAAATCATTCACTTTTGAATGGAGTTGTTTAAACAATCATACAAAAAATTAGGTTACGATGGTTCTTATTATAATATTTGAGTTATTCTGACCCATATTGTCTACTATTAAATGGATAAGTACAGTTTTTCAAATATTTAAAAAACTGACACTTTCAAGATAACATAACAGAGAACTCAGTACTGTGTGATGAATAATGTTTTGTTAAATCGAGTACTGCCAAATTGACAAATTAGGGAACAGAGACAAGTTTAAGATAAAAATCTGAAATGGTGTGTATGAAAGAATGAAAGAAAAACACAAGAAAACTCTCATCCCAAACCTCAGTCTGCCTCGATTGGAGGTCGAACTGAGGTTTCAGCAAGACATTTTTCTTAAAATGTCGATTAGTTAAGATGTTCCTCTATTTATAATGGGGGTCCCAATAGGTCAGTTTGTAGAGCACTCGCTACACACGCAAAGGGACCGAGATCAATCCGGGTGCAGTCAAGATTTTTTTTTTCTGAAACCCCTCTCTACCAAGCTGGGTCTGTTAGATCTGGCAGAAAGTACTGAGTATTGGCGTCCTATCCAAAGTAAAACAAGCAATTGCAATTGTCCGTTTCACGCTATAGAAACAGGGATAAACTCCGGCCTCACGGGCCTTATGAATTCGCAGGACTCCTTTTTTTCCACTTACTAAGGTACTTTATTCAGAGAATTATAAAGATGCGGGGCTCTATGGTTTTATGGGTAAGTCACTGTTTAAAAGAATCCGAAAATTTATGATAGGCTAACTTAAATTCTCTAATAGACAAATTTGTGTATTTTAAAAGTCGAAATTGCAAATAAACAACCCGAAACACAACAAAAAAGAGACTACTTTGCCATTCGGCCCGAAGAAAACGCTGTAAGCGACGTAAGAGGCGAGAAAAACGTAATATTCAGACTCCTTTAAATAGTTGATCTCTCTGAATATTCGCGCACCGATCTCACTTAATTACTTTAAGGATTTCAGATCTACACTAAGTTTTCAACAGTTTTCATCTATTTATGACATCAAGTATTATTATTGCCCATTTGATGCTTTCAATGTGATGGTTTCGGGTGGATAATACCCAGGTTTAACTTATGGCCACACCCTCAACTCTATCTGTCCAGTATAAACATCAATACAGAAATTCCTGAGCGAGCAACTATCCGATTAGCTTTTTTCAGCAAATTGTGTTATTCATAATTATATTATTCACTTGATTACGTTAAGGTATTCGGATTTACAGAAATTTTAAATAAGTTCCACAAAATCAACTAATACTACTGCTAATATTACTGTCGTTTTTATGCCATCGATGTGATAATTATTGCCCTGGGAAATATATAGTTAAACGTTATCGGCAAACTGTCAATTATATCTGTCTAGCTTCTAGCCCAAACAAACCAAAAGTAGGCATATTATTATGATGGAATACTTGATACTGTTCGCGTCTGCTTCAGATTTTTATTTGATCCCAGGATTAAAGCGGTCAAAACACCCATTTTCTTTCATGTAAGTATAGATCAGTGTATATTACTTTGTTTTGAATTATGGGCAAACTTTCAATTTTACCAATCAACAATCAAAACATGACCACCAGAGTACTGTACTGTAAGGTAAGTTCTCGATCCCAGGATCGTCTTTCAACTCTGCTCACGTCTGCTACTTCAGGTTTATTTTCGCAGTTGATTTTCTTACCACAACCTGTTTTCACACACGGACAAATGTATGTTGCTGTGTCATGGGTCAGAGTTTATAGTGGCTTACACTTCATGTTGGGCCACACAGAAAAACCAACAGAGGATATACCACGTTACACAGACAACGTTGTTTACCAATCTGCCCTCATTAAATGATGGTGGGTACAATATCGAATGAAAATAGTTATTTCCCCGCGAAATTGCGGATTTATATATATATATATATATATATATATATATATATATATATATATATATATATATATATATAGTCTTTTACAAAAGAAACTAGACAGTTTTAATCCGCTAATAATTCAATGCTGGGTGAAACAAATATAAAAAATACATATTTGGAAACTAGACAAAACTAGTTTTCTTTTCATGTAGAATTTATTGAATTTGTGTAAACTGTTGAAAAGTTACCGGTATTTAAAACCAATAATTTAAAATCGATTTTGCAAAATCGAGCAGAAAATTGAAATCAGTACACATGACGCATTTCAGTATTTTGTGTGTCCACTGTTAGAAATGATCAATGCTACAGCTCTTTCCCTCATTGATGACGTTAGCTGATTTACTGTTCCTGGTGGTATATTAGTCCAAATTGTATTTAGTCTGTCGAATAATTCATCGAATTTTATACAGCTTTCTTGTCTTTATGTTCTTGTTTTGCTTTTTAAAAATTAGCTTTCCTTTCATAAAATCCCACATTTTATGTTCAATGGGATTCATGTCAGGTTACAGAGCTGGGCACTGGTTCAACTTTACATTTGAATCATTTAAGAAAACAGATATTTGTCCAGTCTATGTGCCGTGGCGTTATGAAACTGGAATATCACCATTTGATTATTTTGATTGCAAATAAACGGGACGACCATTGGTTCAAGGATATCACCGATGAAGAGTCGAAACGCCTTTGTAATAGGTTGAAAACTGAAGCTCTAATATAGTGCAATATCAACCAAATGTGCGTAAGACACTTTACAAACGGCCCCAAGCCAACAGCAACATTAAACATGTAGCCTAGACATGACACCTATAAGGAGATATTGTAGTTTTTCTTTAGACAGAGACACCTATGCTACTGGTTGTTACTCATTTTACACCTGAGTTCGGTGAGAGAATGTGAATAAAGATTATTTTCCGTGAACCCAGCTGTCCGACGAATAGAGCGGAGCTTGAACCAGGAACCTATCGATCAGAAGGTAAGTGTTATGCAAGACCATAAAGCCGCACATACTACATTAAGATTGTAATATTGAGCTATCTAGATAAAATAATGTGAGTTTAATTAAAACGTGAGTAGCAAATTATGCTGACATTGCATGTTTCTTTTCTCTGTGCTCACGGATGCAAGGGGTTTTTAAGAATATAATTTACTTTGACATATTTGTCTGTTTGGGTAGGAAAGAAATAAAGTCACGTAACCTACATACACCGTGCAGAAAAAAACGTACACGACTTTGGAAATCTACATCTTTTCTATTATATCTTTTAGCCGTCAATATGTTCTTTTCTCATCATTTGACAATGAAATGTTTCTTTTCTATGACAATGCACATTTCTTTTCGAGATAGACAAACAATTTACCCAGATTGTATGGAGCATTTGTTTAAATAGTGACTTTCAGATTGCTTCAATAGCCCTTTAAAATCATGGGAATGAGTGGAAGGCAGAAAACAACCTGGCACATGATGATACAGAAGGACATGACTGAAATTGCAGAACATAACTCGAATCTAGGACTTTCCAATCCAAAGGCGACTGTCATACCACTAAACCACATAGTCGAACCCCGTCTGCAAAAGGTTAACAAAGCTCCACGAGGTTCATGTACATCTCGGATAAAATTTCAAACAAAACTACTAACTTTGAAATTAGTATTCACCGAATGACCTTTGATTGAAAATATTCAAAAGCTCTATACATTTACTTAGAACATATTTGAGAACATGAGAGTGATGTCCTACATACAGAGCTTCTGCAGAATAAAAATGGTGACACCTTTATAATAGGTGATGACTGTTTAAATGATGATGAGATACTTTTAATGTGCAAAAACGAAAATCGGAAAGTAGAAAGTTTAATTATTGTGTCAATATAAATTGAAAAATTGCGGACTGCAATTGATGAATACAAGGCGAGTTCTTTTTATCTTTACAACAGAAAAACAGCTAGATTAAACAAACCCTTGCGGGGTTAAACAGAAAAACAGCTAGATTAAACAAACCCTTGCGGGGTTAAATAGATATTTTAGTTTACTATTATCTCATTAATGTGGCTGCTTTATATGTAATATTGACTGTGTAGGTGATGGTTAAAAATATTTAAGGATTCAGACTAAAAATTACTTCATTGAGTTTTTATTGTATATTGCGAGTATATTATGGGCTTTGTCACCGTGGCGTTTAGCTGACATCAGAATAACCGATGTTCAATACCACGTTAATATCAATACATTTACAGTGTTCCCACATAATCTCTCGATATCTCTCTCTCTCTCTCTCTCTCTCTCTCTCTTCTTCTTCTTCTTCTTCTTCTTCTTCTTCTTCTTCTTGTTAATATCAATGCATTTACAGTGTTCCCACATAATCTCACTCTCTCTCTCTCTCTCTCTCTCTCTCTCTCTCTCTCTCTCTCTCTCTCGCTCTCTCTCTCCTTCTTCTTCTTCTTCTTCTTGTTCTCCCCCCCCCCCTCTCTCTCTCTTATGTTTTATGTGCGGCCTTGTGGTCTTGTGTTTGATATTCGCCTTCAGACCAATAGGTTCCTTGTTCGTGTTCAACTCTTGACCCTGCAAATTTGAGTCCTTGGAAAAGGCATTTCACTCAATTGTTCTCACCGCACTCAGGTGTAAAATGAGTGCCTGGCCGGTACAACAACTCTAAAGAAAAAAACTGGTGTTTCGTAATACAATTGTGGACAAACGCTTAGGTCCAAGCTCAAATTTCCAAGAAAAAATGGATTCACTCAATAATATTTTCAACCTGATATAATATCTTGGTATTACCACATCTGGCCTGAATCACAGGTTGTATCCGTTGGGCATTCTGAATATTAGTTTTTGGTAATAGGTTGGTGAAATCTTTGTTGTCCAGACGAGCTTAATGGCTTCAACCATGGCTTTCAAACTTGATGGTTGTTTCTCTGCAACCATGTTTTCACATAGCGCCACACATTTTCTGTAGGATTTATATCTGGACTAATTCCAGGCCACTCCACTGCCATGACATTCGACTGCTTTACAATCTTTGCTTTGTGACACGGGGCATGCACAACGTGCATAAATATTGTATGCTGATGCGACTGTAAATAAGGTAGCAAGTTCGGTTCGAGCATGTCCAGTAATTTTGGTCATTAATTGTGGTCCCTGGCTCCAGAAAATAAAGACCAACTGTACCCGTCTTTGAGAAAGGGCCCCAAATCATTTGTCCTAGGGGAATGGGGGGGGGGGGGGGGGCGTGTTTCATTGTAAAATGTATTTCTCAACGTGTCGCTTCCCAGCTGGTCTTCTAACATAACAATGCCGATTAACGAACTGCTGTATTTTGTATTCATAAGAAAACATCAACTTTCCACATTGTTCTTCGGTCCAGTCTTCGCGTTTGTTTTTAACTTTTGTCATCAGCCTGGGCTTGCGAGCAGGTTACTTAGAGGGAAGCTTTAAATCATCTGTCAATCGACAAGAAGCTGTTTGACGACTAACACTCACTCTATATGACAACAGCACTGATCGAATTTTTAAATAAGAGCCAGTCGGTGTTTGGGATATGATGGACGTACTCACTCTATCGGCGCGTTGTGACGTTTTTCTTGGACGGCCACTTTTCTCTCTGTGTGAAAAAATGCCTCCAGCTTTATATTTTTGAATAGATTTATGTACTGCATTCTTCCTGCATCCAATCTTAATTGCTATTGCATGTTCTGTGTATCCTTCTTTGAATAATGTCACTTTCTGAGCTCTGACTACATCAGAAATTGATGCTTTCAACTCATTTTTTAAGATATATGTAACGTCCAGCTTGTAGGAGTTTAATACATCACCATAACTTGAAATAGAATAAAAGATTTGTTTCGATCAACTGAAGTGGTTAAAAAACCTGCCAAACAAAATGTGTTCACCTCTGATGCTGCACCATTAAGCACGGTACAAATTATGGCAAAATGCTACGAAATATAAGATTTTGGCCTAAACTTTTGGCCACAACTGTATATCCAGTATTGCTATTGGCTTGGGACCTTGGTTTCGAGCAACATTCAGTGAATGTTGTGCTGTATATCAGCTCAAGTTCTATCCATACATACATAAGCACACAAACACACACACAAACACACACGCACACACAAACACACACGCACAAACAAACACGCATATATATATATATATATATATATATATATATTATATATATATATATATATATATATATATATATTATATATATATCTTCAACTCTTCCCGCCAAACAATAAAAATAGACCCGTGATAACCAAGAGTTATTGTCACTCATTCAGCGTTACAGTATGAGGGCTTTTGACTTTATGTATAAAATTCATTCACGTTTTGGACTCTTTTTGTGTGCATAGATTTAGAAAGCAAGGAGATAGATACTTAACAAGAGACTTTTCGCATATCTAAGTCATTCTTTAAAACAATTATTTTTTGTGCACCCATTGTATAAATTTACAATGCAATAATTTGATTCTTTCCTATAATGATCGCGCTTTTCTGCATCATATCTACTGATAAAGCAATAAATAGCATTGTTCAGTGGGAAAGAATAATGATTTATTTGAATCACGGAGTCTAAATCTATTTATAGAGTGAATCTATTAGAATGGTATCTTTTGAGAGTAGTTTAGTGTAATGCTTGTCCGTTGTATAGAAAATTATCCAGATGGCAATCAGCAATTAATGTAGTATGCTCTATGCTACAGAAAACAGGGGGAATATTGAGACGAATATTCCACACTTAATATGTGTTTTCTTAAAAAATAAATTATGCCCTTCCGTCACATCATAAGATAACCGGGCCTAGGATATTCCACGAAGGAATATAGATAATTCATCAAACAAGATGTCGGATGTCAACAGGGATCACCCTTGTTGTCCAAGTGAGCAAATTGGGGGTTAATAATTTTGCCCAAAGAAAAAAGCGAAATTGCCTGAACGGGGCTCGAACCTTCCGGGTACCTTAACCACTCGGCGACTTCGCCAATGTTCTTCCCTTGATGTTCATGATGTTCAGAAAATACCACAGAGATATAGATAACAGGATAACAAATAGGTAATTAATGCCCAAACATTTTTAAAAAGATGAGGATGGTATTATTATTATTATTATTATTAATAATAATAATAATAATAATAATAATAATAATAATAATAATAATAATAATAATAATAATAATAATAATAATAATAATAAAAATACGAAGAAGAAGAAGAAGAAGAAGAAGAAGAAGAAGAAGAAGAAGCGAGGAGATATTTTACATAGAAGACGGAAAACAAAAACAATAGCATCGGCAACAGCAGCAGTTATAATTGGAGTCAAATTGATGTACCACTAAGCAAACTCCAACGAGCATTGGAAGATGTGAAAAGAATACATTGGCGACAAAATTAATCATAATTAACTTACCCGAAATGACAAGGACAACGAAAGATGGAATGGTCTGTGCCATGTTAAAGACACGGAGGCTGTGAGCTGAGGCTACTGTGATTGTCTCTCTTTAATGCTTCTGAAATATCAAGAGAAAATGTAAACAATTAATTCAATACGCAATTAAAATACCACAAGGCCAAAGGAGATGTAAAAATTCATTAAAGATAGACTGAGATTAAGATCCTACTGAGACAAACTAACATGTGAGGCAGAAGAGGTTTTGCTGGTTAAAGAAATTTGAAAGCACTTTATAACGGCGTCTAAACTGCACTATAAATCTGACCGTTTAGTTTCCCGCTGTTCCAAGTGCCGACGTAACCTCACCCGACAGGTAACCGGGGTCAACAGCGGTCAGCCGATCAATTCCCAGAACGTAGATTTGACGTGCATTGGGTGATACCAATGGATGATTTCCGTTACAATTAACCTCACGATCTTCGTGACGATGCAATTCCACCCAAAATGCAAAGAATTCTCGCAGACCTCCTCTTTCCATCGGTCCAACTTTTATTTCAATTCCTCCAGTACTTATTTCACAAGCCGTGATTCAAATTCACATATTTTTCTATAACATTTAAATAAAATTACTTGTAATTACCTCTTGATTATAAAAAAACGTTCCTCTCAATTTCATTTTTTTTGGGTGTAATTCACAAGGCACAAGTTTTACTACGAAATTAGGTAAGTTTCATTTAGTCTTCAGTTTTCATTATTTTGTAATGATTATTTTTCCGCGGTAGGTCAGGTAATAATGATATTACTTCTTTAGCCTTGTTCTTGAAACGTAATAATTAGCTGCGGTGTTATTGTTAATTATATTTTTTCTTCTATTTTTTCAATGATGAGTTAATTTGATTTTTAAATTGCATAATTTGAATTATCTTGCTAATGTTTAATTTTAAATGACATTGTGTGTTGGGCCACTTGAGCATTAGACTTACGTGTAAATGATCCAAGTTCAATTTAAAAATATGTTAAAATTTTCCTGCTCCCCCTTTCTTTCACCAAATTGGGTGAAGTATTTGGTTTTTCTTGTTCCAAATTTTATATACGATGTTATGTATGCATGGATATGAGAAGTAATACAGAGTGTTTTAAAACTCATTTTATTCATTAATTCACTATAGCATCGATTACATCGCTCAGTCAATTTTGAATTTTCTCTTACAGCATGGACCACACAATTGCAAGTCATAACCAAGCAGTGAATTCATTATGTAGGACATGTGGTATGATTTGTTTAACACAGAAATAGAAACGTGCCCGCAAGAAACCATTTAAATGTTCAAATTATTCTTATGACATTCTTTTAGTCTATGGGACTGACACGGCATTGGACAAGCAAGGAACACACTCATAATTTATGTGTAAAAAGTACACATTATAAAGCACATTGAACACACGACTCATTAAGCTTCTTTGTATTTGCTCATTGCCAAGACGCTAATAATAAATAAATCAACCTTGAAACGGGTTGCACTTGCATGTTTGATATCGACAGAGTAGAATATAACAACAAACTCCAAAACGCAGGAGAGACTTTCAAATCTCATGCACTCGCCCTCAGGGATGGTCCTATTGCCTCTGAATTGGACAGAATGCCGCATTACACCACAGGCTTACCACAGCAGGTCATTATTTGGCAACCACTGCCACAAATATTTACAAGAAAAAGTCTACGCGCAACTCACACTTACAATTATCCAACAAACAAAGAACTGAACCCACGACCCACTCATCATTGACGACGCATGCAGTATTGGATTAATTTTCGACAATATAAACAAGGCCTATAGTCATGTGCACAACTTTATTTCACACACAAAATCGATCAAAGCAGACACAATCCAATATATTCAAAGTGCATAAAACATTACACGGATACATACAGAAAATATTTTTCAAACAAAATAATCCCAAAACACACCTCTTTGAGTACCACTGCATACCACACATCACTCAATATAAGTTTGGACTTAGACTTCTTGGAGAACAAGGCACAGAGAGCTGTCACCAAACAACAGCACAATTGGAAAAAAAGAGCACCCGGCATTATCAACGATATGAATAAAATGCGATTTGTCATCAACGCAATGCAGTTAAAGACCAGCCCCAAACGACACTGACGAGTTTGAATGCTCGTAGCGGATATATTTTTGTTGAGGACAAATACGTTTTTTGTGAGGAAAAGTATTTACATCTTGTCTTTATAATACATAAAACTCAGACAAATCCATAGCAACGGTTATTTTTCTTCTAATTTTTGAAATGTTGCACCCACTATATTTTTTTTTGTAATTTGTTACCATTCATTGATAACTTATATTGAGAAATCTAGTAATACTAGGAGAAAAAAAACACACAGTAAAAGTAGAAAATATAAACTTTTATACCAAGTAGTGATATTTCAACTCATTCAATATGGTGTCTTACAGACAATAAAACAAAACATTGTTGAATTGAGTGAAAAGGCAATCCCCGTTAGGTAAATTCCTCTCGGTGATTGACCGCTCACCGTGACCGGGTCAGTAGGTGTCAGGAACTGGATACCGTCTCAACTAAACTGTTATCGTTATGACATCATAAGATAAATTTCCGATAAATACAAATTGATACATCAATTAAAGATAAAGAATGAAAAACCCTATCCACACCACAAGGACAGTTAAATAGATAGCACTTTTAAATTCAGATAGTCCTCCTAGTGCACCACCTGCAAATTCATTACTAACAATAAATTACAAGATGGACAGCAGTCATAAACTTAATACTGGACTTCGCCAGGGTTGTTTTCTTTCTCCATGCCTTTTTATCATGGCCATTGATTAAATAATGAGGACATTAGCCACATTAAGGTTAAAATTCATTTAAATTAACAAGGTTTTGAGGTAAGCAAAATACATATGTAAATAAATAAATAAATAAATAAATAAATAAATAAATAAATAAATAAATAAATAAATAAATAAATAAATAAAAATAAGACCATTTATAAAGAGAGATCCCACAAATTAATCATGGTCAGTGCGCTTAAGAAGCTTTATTTATTTTCCCAGCAGGTCATACGGAACACAATTTCCATCTGATTTCCATTTGATAACGTACAAATCAATTGTTAATCGCCTCTTTTGCGCTACTTCTCTTTACAATATCCATAATTGCTTAAAAGCGAGTACTCTTTCATAAAATACGTTTAAGTCGGAGAACATACCAATTTATATAGCGTTAAATGCCTTAGTACATATCACAGGGTATGTGGGTACGGCTATGTGATCTTGTGGTATGACACTCGCTTTCAGATTGGAAGGATGGGTTCGAACCTCGCTCGGCGCATAGTTGATTCCTTTGAAAAGGCTCTTTACTCACATTCTCTCACCGTACTCAGTTGTAAAATGAATACCTAGCCATTAACAGCGTTGTCTCTCTGTCGGAAATATTGTAATATCGCCTAACAGGCGTTGTGCCTCGTTCTACATGGTACGTGTTGCTTTTGGTCAGGGACCCTCTGTAAAGCGCTTTGATTACTTTTAGTGAATAGTGTTCTATATAAATGCTCTGGTTTTTTAAAATCGTATTTTTTGTAATAACGCATTTGTGTTAGGATTGAGATGTAAACTCTGTGTTAATTGTGTTTTATTCTAATCCATTTTACATAATGAATGTGCAAGTGCTTAGGATAGTGTTAAAATATTATATGTAGATTCTCTCCTTAACATTAACTTAAAATGAACGAAATATTGGTGTCCTTGTGGCCCAATATGTTGGTTTGAGGTAGAAGCCCACATGTAAAATTAACCAGTTCATTGCCGTACTATGAAAAGTGTAGTCCTTCAGAGCCACCTGGCCCATGGAGCCGGAGTTTATACCGGAACAATAGCAATTGCTTGCTACCCTTTGGATATCGCAAAGTACTTTCGCTAGATCAAACAGACCCAGCTACCCAATCACTGCTGGGTGGACAGGGAGGTCAGGAAAAGAATCTCGACTGCACCCGGGATTGATCTCGGTCCCTTTGCTTGTGAAGCGAGTGCTCCACCAACTGAGCTATCAGGGCCCCCGTCCTATGAAAAAAGAAACATTTATATAAAACTTTGGCCAGAAAACTCACCCCTCATATATCAATCGATTTAAATGACACTCGTCTTGGCAAAAACTCTCAATACCGGAATTTCACTCCCCATAATAAATTGAATTAATGACTGAAACCGAAATGATCAATTTCCATCATTTAGTTATCTCCAACATAATATAAATATTATGCAGCGGCGGTTCGTAAAATTAAGACAATTCAATTTTTAAGCTCAATACTAGTCCAATATAACAATATGGTTTCGTCACAAATAT
>NC_088362.1:89044331-89091831 GCF_034508935.2 Berghia stephanieae | reverse complement strand
CTGAGTTATCGTGACTCGGGATCCAGGGGGTGTGGTTAAGATGCTAAAATTTGACTTTACAATATGGAACTTTGATTAATTCTTTAATTGCCATGTCTCGTTGTACATGTTAAGTGTTGCTGTTGGATAGGGAGGGACCCCTTGTAAGGCGCTTTGAGCACGTTTAACAGATAGTGATCTATGCAAATGCTCCAGCTTTAAAAATGATTTCAAATTGATAGACTATATCATTGAATTTATCCGATTCCATCAGAAGCTGTTTAGATGCAATCTAAAGTTCACACTATTTAATTTTTCATTATTTATAATCTTTTGACATCATAAGGCTTTAAATGGTTCGAAGCGGTTTGTTTCTCTGATTTTGAGAGACATAGCAACTGATACCCAAAATAAGTTGTGTCAATGCATGACATAATCAGTCAGAAATATGAAAAGTTTGGATTTGATTTTTTTCATTTTCTGAAAGAATATTCTCCCCAGAGCATTTTAATCTTTATTTGAAGTAAATCGGGTGACTTTTAATGAAGTTATGGTCAGATGTATGGAAAAGGTATCCAGCAACTTTTTTTTTTCAACTGTCTTACATTTTCAACTTGACTAGCTGTAAAAATATTTAAAAGTGAAATTAAGCTTTGATATTTCCTGAAGATGTACAATAAGGGATGATTTAATCATTAATGACACGAACTTATTTTTGATAAAGTTGACCTTCTAACTAAACTAACTATCTTTTCACATTCCGACTGATTATGTCATTCACTGTAACATTTATTAAACAAAATGCCTTTTATCTGTGATACAAGTGAGAGCTACTTTCATTTCTCCACATTATTGGCCTAATTTCGTTCTTATTAGGTATTGTATTGTATTGTATTGTAATTGAATAAACTTTTAATATCTTAACTAACTTGACGTGAGCTTTTACATAGCGCAATATCCACTAAACGTGCTCAAAGTGCATTACAAGGGCCCCCTGACAAACAGCAACACATAACATGTAGATCGAGATATTGGAATGTTTTTCCAGACAGAAACAACGCTGTTATTGGGCAGGTACTCATTTTACATCTGAGTACTGTGAGAGAATGAGAGTAAAGAGCCTTTTCCAAGGACTCAACTACGCGCCGAACGAAGCTCGAACCCAGGAGCTTCCGGTCCGAAATCGACCCTAATACCACAAGACCACATAGCAGCACAGGTTTTATCTCTTTGGTGTGAAACGATTTAATCAGGAAATTATCTTTTATTCCCTTGGTGTGAAACGATTTAATCATGAAATTATCTTTTATTCCTTTGGTGTGAAACGATTTAATCAGGAATTTATCTTTTATTCCCTTGGTGTGAAACGAGTTAATCAGGAAAACAAATATTGACGGTCTTATAACCCACCTGCATTTACTATAAATAGAAAGAACTGAATTCATTAGGTCAAGACGTCACTATTTCAAACTGTTTGATTAATGCCACATGTGGTTGCAATGCTCTCGAAAACTTATAATATGTTCCATTAGTTATATATTTTAGGTAGCATTCTCAGCTTATATTCTTTGTTAATTATGTCAGTAAGTGTGTTTGTGTGTATGTCTGTGAGTGATTATGTGTCCATGTATGTGTGTGTGTGTGTGTGTGTCCGCGCGCACGCACCATTGTGTGTTTGTAGTAAAAGACCGAAATCAGAAATTTCTATATCAGCCCAACAAATTTCAATCCCAAAAATAATTGTATCATTAACACATGCGATAGGGAACAATAGTTTGATGTTAAAATACTGATTTGAATCCTCCTCCGGAGGACTATATATATATATATATTATATATATATAATATATATATATATATATATATATATATATATATTTGTGTGTGCTTCTAATAATAAAATAATCTTCTGATTTCAAAGTGATAGCATCTTATTTTCTTGCCTAAATAAATGCCGGTCATCAATAAGAATAATCCATCCTCGCAATTTTACGACCAGTAATAAAAAGAATCTGCTTATACAGCCAGCTGTTAAAATGATTATATGTCACCTATTCATTGTTAGGCCGGAACATACGAAGATGTCACGTCACGACTTCTGCTTTCCATCACTACCATATATATATTATATTATATATATATATATATATAATATAAATATATTTATATATAAATAATATAATTTATATAATTTATAATTATTATAGAGAGAGAGAGAGAGACAGAGACACACACACACACACACACACACACACACACAGAGAGAGAGAGAGAGAGAGAGAGAGAGAGAGAGAGAGAGAGAGAGATGCGGATGAACTCGAAGGAGAAGAGTCTCGTACCTCAAGTCTACAAAGCTGTAGGTTATTTGTCGTGATCTGGAAAAAAAAATATAAAATTCCCTTTATTCACCCCATAGGAGCAATTTGTCTTTATGGTCTATTCCAAGCAAGGGAAGACTGGAATAACCCAGGCGTCAGCCGCAATGCAATGCGCGCAATGCGCGCCGCAAACTGATCTAGAGCGAGGTGACTTGCTCAAGGCCACACAGTGCAGCGGATATTCGAACTCGGAGCCTTTCGGATACGAATCAAAGACCGTACCGCTTAGCTACCTGCTCACAAACACACCGTTAAGAGAAATTGACCAGAAAGATTTTCTGTTAAAAATATGTTGTTTTTCAGATTACGGCAGACAAGACATTGGTACTCATGAAGGAATTCTTTAACGAGTGTCAAACTATCTCAGTGTGTTTAAGTGGTAATTTGTTGAGACTGTTTTATACTGTCTACTCTTTTAATAATTTTGGATTTTGGACAGCCAACTAAAAGAGTTTTATAAAGTTCTTTGATTCTAATTCTACTTAAAATATTGATTATCAAATATGTCAGATGTCAAATACTTTAGGCTTCATTGCAGTTTCTGACGTTTTGGCAAGTTCAGTCATCTCATCTTTTTATCTTCTTTAACTAGGATAATGGCTTGTGCATGACATTATATATATATATATATATATATATATATATATATATATATATAATATATATATATATACAATATATATTTATATATATATTATATATATATATATATATATATATATATATATATATATATATAAACAAATGGTAATAAGTCCATTTAAAAAAAATCAAAACCGGACACAAATCGTCTACCCATCTAAAAGATTTCAACTCTTTATTGATCACTTTATGAAAGTGGTCAATAGATCTGCTTTTTTGTTTGTATGTTTTCTTCTTGCTTCAAAATGAATGCCATTCCAAACATCAACTAAACATTGATATCTTAATCGAATGATATTTCAATTAAACTTAAAATGTCAACATGAAAAAAGAAACATGTTTAACTATTCTACTGCGAAGTTGTTTTGTATTAAACACGGAATCGTCTAGTTCCTAATAGGTAGTATGGAGTAGATGTCACTGAGGTTTCTGTTATTGATTTTTGCCATCAGCGTTTATGAGTTAACTGTATTATTCAGACTATAAAAGTTCATGGTTACACATAGTTTTGTGTGTTGGTCCTTTATACTTCCGGATGGCAATGTTGTAAGCTTCTATCTATACTATCTGTACAGTTAAGTGAGAAGTACTCATAAACGTGGATAGCAAAAAACAACAACAAAGACCAGAATGACGTCAACCATCTATTCATTCTATCTATGTATTACCCAGACTATTAAAGTTCATGGGTACACATTTTTTGTGTGTTGGTCGGTTATGCTTCCGGATGGCAATGGTGTGAGCTCCTTAGCCAAGCGCATACAATCTATAGGTCGTAAACATTGGCTGTACTGACGTACTTTGATTAAGACACGTTAAAAGATTTGGCCAGAAAAATCGTCCTTCAACTGTCGGTCGATTAAAATGACCCTCATTTTGTCAAAAACTCTTAAACCTTGAATTCCTGAAGATATGAAGTACAAATTTTCCGGAGCTTGAGCTTTTGTATAGAGCAATATACACTAAACGTGTTCAAAGCGCTTTCCAAGGGGGTCCCTGTCAACAGCAACTCTTAGCAGATAGGGAGAGACATGACGCCTGTTAAGCGATATTACAAAAAAAATTTCGGACAGAGACAACGCTGTTAACGGCCAGTTACTCATTTACACCTGAGTACTGTGAGAGAATATGAGTAAAGAGCCTTTTCCTAGGATTCAACTATGCGCCGCTCGGGACTCGAACCCAGGACCTTCCGATTCAAAGGCGAGTATCATAAGACACTAGACCACATAGCGACACATTAGAGTAGCATTAATAATTTGATTCTTGACCATATTAGATGAGACGCGACGGTGAATGTGGATTACTGAAGGCGATGTAAAATAGATGAAATACGAATAATTTTATGTAACTTGTTCTATTGATGTTTCCTTTGTTAGTCTTTGTGGTCTGTCGAATATATATATATATATATATATATATATATATATATATATATATATATATATATATGTATATATATATATATATATATATATATATATATATATATATATATATATATTATATTATATTATATTATATTATATTAATTAACTATGAATTGAATTATAAAACTTCTTTGTAATGTAGAGTTGGTGTTTACAGTGGAGCATAACTTGATTCTTCTTGTTCAATTAGAGCTTTACGGCAATATTTGTGTCTGTTGAAATATCTTACTAATTAATAAACTTGATAAAATTCCTATTATTTACATAACATTCTGATGAAGAGAATTAGCCCCACTTATCTATGTCGGGTCAGATTTTAATTACGTACAAAATTTAATTTTGACACTTTTTCTTTAGCTTTCCCATATTCATGAATATTTATTCACCAAAGAGAAAGCTCGTTGATTCCCCCCCCCCCCCCTAACCTCTCTCTCTCTCTCTCTCTCTCTCTCTCTCTCTTATATATATATATATATATATATATATATATATATATATATATATATATAAATGTATTTGTTCTCACTTCCTTTTTTTACACATTCTCCAATAACGTTGTTTCGTCCAAAATTCCTGGAGCCATCAGGGTTGTCGTTTAGGGGTGTTTGGGGGGAATGTTGTTGTGTTTTGTCAATAGACGCCTTGGAAGGGGAATTTTAAGCTGATTTAAAAAAAAAATTTATAAATGATATTCTTATTTACTGTACATTTACGATGATATTTACAGTGCAGCCTATCTTGTTATTCATTTGAGCTTTATATCAAATTGTAGTGCATCAAAATAATGTTCCGTTAGTTGTAAAATCGTCTGGTCGGTAGGGGATCGGCTTTGGACGGTTGGGGAACGATGGAAAAGAATGTGGTCGGTAGGATAAAAATATATCACATATTATCTAACACCACTAGAACATGGATAATATTTCTTGTCAGTTGACAACCCAAACGTACCACCGTGTCATCAGATTTTGCGACATTGCTCTTTGAAAACAGTATTATTTATGGTGCTTGTTTTGGACATATTATTTCCCTTGTTCTCGTAAGGCGTGACAAGGCTCTTAGCGAACGGTAGGGGACGGAACGACTCCAGATGAAAAAAAGAGCTCAAGAGGAGGATTTTCTTAGGCTTGTTTAACTACTCCAATAGACAGTTTAACACTTGTGAACCGAAAAGTAACCATATATTTTTTTTCTAAAAAATACTTTAAGAGGTAATGTGATTGAAAATTGTACACAGTTGTACATAAGGGCATTTTTGCCTACCACAATAGCTCATGAGTGCGTTTTTGTCTTTGATCAGAGTGAGGCTTTTTATCATAACGTTAGTTGAGTTGTTACTTTCCTTAATAAGTTTGTGCCTACCGATCGTAAGTTAAATAGAATGAGAAGTGAGCAATTTTTCATTAACCCAGTCATTTCTAACACTTTCATCTCTTTGGACCGGCCCTTAAGTGTCTTTGACTCGAATACAAGTGATAAAGAAGTTCATTATATCGAGTATGTACACACACACTTTTATACTGTGCAAGTGACTTCCTTAGTCGTACCCGTGTGTGTGTGTGTGTGGGGGGGGGGGGGGGGGTTGTGATCATGTGGCAGAGATGCCGCCCACTTAGGGCAGCGTATCGTCAAGTCCTTGGAAAAGGCTCTTTACTCACATTTTATCACCGCATGTTAGGTAAGAGCCTTGTCTCTGTCGGAACAGATGGTAACACCGCCATCTCGTCTAAAGTGTTAAGTTTTGCTGTTTGCTTGGGTACCTTTTGTGGATTTTGCGTTATTTAAAATCGCAATGTAAAGAATTGTTAATGCAGTCTAGCCTCATCACATACTCAAAGTGGAGGTCTGAACGTTCGGCTTTTAAAACTACAATTAAATCTGAGAAGATACATTTAAAACAGTGCCAGACAAAGCAGAAAGAAAAGTACAAGAACAACCACGAAAAATCAGCCTGCTTCGAAGAGAGATTGAACCTCAGAGCTCCCAATTCATAAGCGTTTATGACGAATGCTAATGAGGTAGAAAGATATTTACTACTCCGGATCTATGAAACGCACTACTCTTAATGAAGGCATAATTTATTTAAATGGAGAGAAAACTAAAGTGTACAATGTCTTATACTCCTATAAAAGGGGATGGTACAAAGCACACAGAACGTTTCGGCTTTGGCCTTCCGCGGGGTACACACAAAACACATAGGTATTGACGAGAGAGCAAAAATTAATAATATTTTACATTTACTCAAGTCACAAGTTCTGAAGAAATATTTTTATGATAGTTTATGAGAAATGAACCCTGTAATGTTGAGCTTATTTTGCTGAAAAAGACATCTATAGAATTTACTTATTCCTCTTGAGTTAGCGGTTAAAAATATTTAATTTTATGCTGGATGAGTATGCTGCTGTTTCTGGGAAATCCGGAAGATGATCGGTATGGATAGAGTTAAATTTACAAAAATATATAATATTTACATCATTGATATAAGAATATCAAAAGAGAAATGTTAACACCATGATCAATCAACCAAAAGAGGAGATGAATGGGAGCTATAATTTAAGATAAGAATCATTGGAGTAAGAGCTTTGCACGTAGCTAAGTGGTCAAAAAGTCTCAATAGGGAATTACATTAGCGGAAGAGTAGCGTCCCTTGATTGGACGTCACACATAGTCTGTGACGTCACCGGCGAAAACGTTATTAGAGAGAGAACGTCATGTTGGTTGTGCGCATGCGTCTTTCGTCCTCGCAAACGAAAGATGCATGCGCACAACCAACATGACGTTCTCTCTCTAATAACTTTTCCGCCGGTGACGTCACAGAATATGGGTGACGTCCAATCAAGGGACGCTACTCTTCCGCTAATCTCATTCCCTGTACTGATACGTCAAAGAGTTTGGAGTTTGAGAGTCATTAATAAGTTCGGACGCCGTCTTAATCGATCGACGATTATCTTAAACTTTTCTTTTTGACCAAAAAGAATAGTATGTGATTTTTCATTACAGTGTAGAATTATCAGAGGATGTTATGAATCAAAAGAGAAAATCACCAGAAGACGGGAGAAGGCTAAAATGACATCGTCATTTCAAATTTGCTTCCGGCAGAGCACTCCAAAAATATTTAACAGATGATAGACAAAGTTCCACTTCTTGTTCTAATCCTATGAGGCCCCGGTTTACAGGAAGCAATTGCTACCCTTTGGATATCCCAAAATACTTTCGGCCCGATATAACAAATCAGATACCCAACAACGAGGGAAGAAAAAGTACCGACTGCACCTTTGCTTTTCACATTTGCATCCGGCACAGCACTCCAAAGCAAGTTGAAAGGAACATGGCTACGCTTTTGGAAACAGACAAAATGCCTTTTCATTTGATCCGATGTTTTATACTTCAAATTTTCGACGAATCGCGACGACTCCTAACTTTTCAAACATGTGTAAAACTAAGATATCAGGCAGGCTCTGAGTTTTAAAAATTGTGATAATTAGGTTGATTTTAAAATCATCAATGGGAATTGAAAAAAAAAGTTTTTGGCAAAAATGAAATAAAGGCATTTTGTCAATGTTTGACATGTGTTTACTTTAACCAATGTTATGGGACTATCCGCCTTAAAGTGCATTCTCATATTCATATTCGTGTTTTTATAAGACGTCTCATGTTTCAGGAGCTGTAAATCCTCGAGATTAAACTGTCAGTACCATCTTTTGAAAATAGTCCTGGTTGCAAGAATATAATTGTATGTCTGCAATCTCATTTTAGAAGGTATTTAAATTGGATTATATTTCAATAGACAAACTGTCTCTCAATATTCAACGCATTAAATTATAATGAACAGGAAATGGGGACTTGATTCACATATAAAAGAATATTTTTGGATTAGATGGATATATGTGGCCTACCGCTTCAAAGCGGTAATATGTAGGTGCTAGAAATTGAATTCATACGAATATTATATTCATATTCACGAATATGAAACTTTGGATCTAAATTCATTATAGTGGAGAATAAATACAGTATCTTCAATCGCAAAAAAAGAAGAAAATAACCCCACCCCCTCACACAAAAAAGACAAAGTAAAAAAAAAAAAAGGAGCTAAAAATTCATATTACTTATCCTTTAGATTTTAAATTCAGTCCTTCAGTTTTTGGGTCCAATTCATTAAGATATAACACCGTTTTCAAAATTGACTGTCGGGGTGACAAGTTGAAGTATAATAGCAAAAAAACTACTTAAACTGTCTTAATACTACTAACGTTGTTTCACCCGATATTTGTCGTTCATACTATGATTATCAAAGGGATAAATGTTGTTTGCAATATATATATATATATATATATATATATATATATATATATATATATATAACATCAATTTCAAATAACAATAAATGAGTTAGAAACATTTCCTGTTTATTACTTACTAATAATTCAACTAGATTTTGTTCGTTATGAAAAGAAAAGAATACCTTTCGTAAATGTATGCGTTATACAGGTCATTTATCTTATTTCACATTTTATTAAACTCGATCGACTCCCGCATGAATGAACACACCCACACAAACAAACAGTGACACACACAAAACAAAAACTCTCATACAACATTAAAAGATGATTTCATAGCCATTAACGTCAAACCAATGAATTTCATATTAATGTCTTTGTTACTGATCATGATTTATTAAAATGTATAAATTGTTTTTGTACGATCGTGATTTAAAATAAACCCCCATAAAAATAAGAATTACTATTGTCAATTTAAACCAAAACCAAAATACAAAAACAAACCAACAATTGAAATTTCTTAAATGTGCTATTGATACGGTCACGTAACCCATTCGGTATGAAAACGTGATGAACCTTTCATATCTTCCAGGGGTCCCGATAGCTCCATTGATAGAACACTCGTTTCACGCACAAAGAGACTTACATCGATCCCGGGTGAAGTGGATTTTTTTTTTCCTGATCCTCCTGTCTACTTGTAGTGATATGGTAACTGGGTTTGTTGGATTTGGAGGAAAGTACTTTGCTATAGACTATCGTCGTATCGAAAGGGTGACAAGCAACTGTCCCTTTCCCATCGGCTCTATAGGCATATGTGACTAGTTTTTTCCCCCCGTATCTTATAATAATTCCACTGTTTTGCTGAAACGTTGCAATGCCATGGTCTTCAGGGCAAGAATATTTAGTCATGGATTCCTGATAAATGTTTTTAATTTATGAAACTTTCCTTCAAGAAATCATCTTTTAAAATGGTCTGTTTATTTATTTTTATTGTTGTTTTGTATTTTATAAAAGGACAGTAAAATATTCAAAAGCCGGTGTGATGTTAGAAATTGGTTGACCTGATACGAATGCGGGGTGAAATTCTCTCTAGTCTACTTCAGTTCTTCCCGCTCTTTTAGCCCCGTTTAATCCAGAGATATGCTTTTCACTCTCTCGTTTCATACAACATAAAAATAGATTTTTAAAACTCAAAACAAATGAATACATGCTATTTATAATGTTGTTCAGCAAAACAAGCTCTAAAGCACATAACTGTAACAAAAATATTTCTTCATGTTTTATGTTGCACAAAATAATTCGGAATAAGAAACATGTGGATCGCTGCATCGTAACGGATGTGACTATTTTCCTATTGTTGGTAAGGAGAAGGTTAAAAAAATATAACTCTCCCATCATATTCCTTCTTTTGGTGTTATGACAACTATACACGCTACTACACTCCGAAAAGTTTTTCATTTCCCCCACAAATCAACCCCAAAAATACTATAGACCGGTCTACTCTTTATTTGCACGACCATCACCATTCCTTGTTTAAGCCTTTTCTGTTTGGATGCATCAAATGTTTGTTCTCCTTTACGTGTGGTTGAAAATTGGCGTTTTTGGAAGGCGGGAGCATGCAAATCATAGTACGGAGCATAAACGTGATATATTTAAAGATGAAGGATAAGGTGGAAAAAAATCCCCTTATGCCATTCACATTTTAGGACGGATAGTTCAAATTTCTATTTATATTAGATATGTATATTGTTGTACCACTGACAAATCAAATCTTTTGCATTTTGGCCGGATTTTTTTCATTTCAAACCCGCCGTCTAAAGACAAAACGGGTTGCATTTCTGAAAAAAGGCAGCAAATTTTACAGGAAAAATAGAAAGAGAGAAAGAGAGAGAGAGAGAGAGAGAAAGAGAGAGAGAGAGAGAGAGAGAGAGAGAGAGAGAGAGAGAGGGAGGGAGAGAGAGAGATTACATAAGACTTAAGAAGGTATGCGTTTGCATGTTTTCAGATACAATTACAATTGCAGCAGCTTTTAATGGTTCTCACACTACTATGTTATGACGATCGACCCAATCAGCGAAGTCAGGTCCGCATTCGTGCACCGTCGCGAACCCGCCCGGTAGCACCGTCACAACACACCGTTCAACTATATGCTCTGCCGTTTCGGGTTCTTGCCCACATCGGGTACATGGAGGACAGGTGGAAAGTCCCCGACCGAAGCCGATTCGCAGCCACCCAGTGTCTCCTCTTACTGGTATCGAAGCCTGGCCACTTCTCACCAAGCTTAGAGGAGTGTATGTCCCCCCCCCCCCCCCCCCACGAGGGCTTGAATTCGTCCAAGCCGACTTTCATCTCGTATATGCATCGCTCTGTCCGTAGTCAGGGAAGCTGCCGGGACTTATTTCGGCTCTCTCATTGATCTTATTTAGTCAGTTTATCGTAATCGTCCCCTCCGTATATCGGAAGGGGGGGGGGGGTGGATTGCTGTCATTATCGGGCCACATTCTCTAGGCGTTGTTGCCAGCGTTCCTGACACTATGTGCATTGACTTGCAAAGTTTTACATCTACCTTCTCAACGTTTCTGCTTCTACCCCACACTGGAGCGCAATACTCCGCGGTGGAATAGCATAGTGCCAGTACGGACGTTCTCAGGAGTGCTTGGTTAGCGCCCCAAGTCGATCTCGCCAGCTTCCTCCGAAGACTGTTGCGTTTCTCTGTCTTCCGGGCAACTCCTTCGAGATGCACCCGGTTGGTAAGGCTGCGGTCCAGCGTCACCCCTAAGTAATTTGAATGCGGCTCATATGGGAGTGACTGGTCCCCGACGAGGACGTTCAGTTTGCGGGTGTGCCATGCACTGCATAGTTGGAATGCAGTGGCCACGGCTTTTGGAGTGTTCATCTTCAGGTACCACTTGTCGAAGTAGGATTTGAGTCTTGTGGCGTCCTCGCTGATTACGCTCTCGAGACGGGTCCACACTTTACTTTGAGTAACGAGTGCCCAGTCGTCCGCGTATCCCAGCCTCAGGGAGGAAGTGTTCGGCATGTCGCTAATGTAAACGTTAAGAAAAGTGAGTGGAGCAGGCACTTATGTTGGTAACAACAAGATATGAAGTGAATAGAAAAGTGCCAGAAGACAATAGAGAATAAAAATTTTTTTGCGGCGGTGGTGGGGTTTGAACCTGCGACCTTATTGGTACGACAACTCCGCCTGGCAGGTGAGAGCGTGGCTCTACCGTGTGAGCTATCCACGAACACAAAAATATTCGTTTCAAACTCAAAGTCATTACTAGATCCCTCTCTCACCCACTTCTTGAGACCACCGATTCGTTCGTACACCACCATCGCGAATAATTTTGACCAGCAGTTAAGCTTAATAGCCAATATTCTCAACACAAACATATAACATAGAAACGATTGAGACATTGAGTATGCTCCGGTGTATGGGGTGAATTTTTAATTCAGAAAAGTGAGTGGAGCAGGCACTTATGTTGGTAACAACAAGATATGAAGTGAATAGAAAAGTGCCAGAAGACAATAGAGAATAAAAATTTTTTCGCGGCGGTGGTGGGGTTTGAACCTGCGACCTTATTGGTACGACAACTCCGCCTGGCAGGTGAGAGCGTGGCTCTACCGTGTGAGCTATCCACGAACACAAAAATATTCGTTTCAAACTCAAAGTCATTACTAGATCCCTCTCTCACCCACTTCTTGAGACCACCGATTCGTTCGTACACCACCATCGCGAATAATTTTGACCAGCAGTTAAGCTTAATAGCCAATATTCTCAACACAAACATATAACATAGAAACGATTGAGACATTGAGTATGCTCCGGTGTATGGGGTGAATTTTTAATTCAGAAAAGTGAGTGGAGCAGGCACTTATGTTGGTAACAACAAGATATGAAGTGAATAGAAAAGTGCCAGAAGACAATAGAGAATAAAAATTTTTTTTCGCGGCGGTGGTGGGGTTTGAACCTGCGACCTTATTGGTACGACAACTCCGCCTGGCAGGTGAGAGCGTGGCTCTACCGTGTGAGCTATCCACGAACACAAAAATATTCGTTTCAAACTCAAAGTCATTACTAGATCCCTCTCTCACCCACTTCTTGAGACCACCGATTCGTTCGTACACCACCATCGCGAATAATTTTGACCAGCAGTTAAGCTTAATAGCCAATATTCTCAACACAAACATATAACATAGAAACGATTGAGACATTGAGTATGCTCCGGTGTATGGGGTGAATTTTTAATTCAGAAAAGTGAGTGGAGCAGGCACTTATGTTGGTAACAACAAGATATGAAGTGAATAGAAAAGTGCCAGAAGACAATAGAGAATAAAAATTTTTTCGCGGCGGTGGTGGGGTTTGAACCTGCGACCTTATTGGTACGACAACTCCGCCTGGCAGGTGAGAGCGTGGCTCTACCGTGTGAGCTATCCACGAACACAAAAATATTCGTTTCAAACTCAAAGTCATTACTAGATCCCTCTCTCACCCACTTCTTGAGACCACCGATTCGTTCGTACACCACCATCGCGAATAATTTTGACCAGCAGTTAAGCTTAATAGCCAATATTCTCAACACAAACATATAACATAGAAACGATTGAGACATTGAGTATGCTCCGGTGTATGGGGTGAATTTTTAATTCAGAAAAGTGAGTGGAGCAGGCACTTATGTTGGTAACAACAAGATATGAAGTGAATAGAAAAGTGCCAGAAGACAATAGAGAATAAAAATTTTTTCGCGGCGGTGGTGGGGTTTGAACCTGCGACCTTATTGGTACGACAACTCCGCCTGGCAGGTGAGAGCGTGGCTCTACCGTGTGAGCTATCCACGAACACAAAAATATTCGTTTCAAACTCAAAGTCATTACTAGATCCCTCTCTCACCCACTTCTTGAGACCACCGATTCGTTCGTACACCACCATCGCGAATAATTTTGACCAGCAGTTAAGCTTAATAGCCAATATTCTCAACACAAACATATACATAGAAACGATTGAGACATTGAGTATGCTCCGGTGTATGGGGTGAATTTTTAATTCAGAAAAGTGAGTGGAGCAGGCACTTATGTTGGTAACAACAAGATATGAAGTGAATAGAAAAGTGCCAGAAGACAATAGAGAATAAAAATTTTTTCGCGGCGGTGGTGGGGTTTGAACCTGCGACCTTATTGGTACGACAACTCCGCCTGGCAGGTGAGAGCGTGGCTCTACCGTGTGAGCTATCCACGAACACAAAAATATTCGTTTCAAACTCAAAGTCATTACTAGATCCCTCTCTCACCCACTTCTTGAGACCACCGATTCGTTCGTACACCACCATCGCGAATAATTTTGACCAGCAGTTAAGCTTAATAGCCATATTCTCAACACAAACATATAACATAGAAACGATTGAGACATTGAGTATGCTCCGGTGTATGGGGTGAATTTTTAATTCAGAAAAGTGAGTGGAGCAGGCACTTATGTTGGTAACAACAAGATATGAAGTGAATAGAAAAGTGCCAGAAGACAATAGAGAATAAAAATTTTTTCGCGGCGGTGGTGGGGTTTGAACCTGCGACTTATTGGTACGACAACTCCGCCTGGCAGGTGAGAGCGTGGCTCTACCGTGTGAGCTATCCACGAACACAAAATATTTCGTTTCAAACTCAAAGTCATTACTAGATCCCTCTCTCACCCACTTCTTGAGACCACGATTCGTTCGTACACCACCATCGCGAAATTTTGACCAGCAGTTAAGCTTATAGCATATTCTCAACACAAACATATAACATAGAAACGATTGAGACATTGAGTATGCTCCGGTGTATGGGGTGAATTTTTAATTCAAAAGTGAGTGGAGCAGCACTTATGTTGGTAACAACAAGATATGAAGTGAATAGAAAAGTGCCAGAAGACAATAGAGAATAAAAATTTTTTCGCGGCGGTGGTGGGTTTGAACCTGCGACCTTATTGGTACGACAACTCCGCCTGGCAGGTGAGAGCGTGGCTCTACCGTGTGAGCTATCCACGAACACAAAAATATTCGTTTCAAACTCAAAGTCATTACTAGATCCCTCTCTCACCCACTTCTTGAGACCACGATTCGTTCGTACACCACCATCGCGAATAATTTTGACCAGCAGTTAAGCTTAATAGCCAATATTCTCACACAAACATATAACATAGAAACGATTGAGACATTGAGTATGCTCCGGTGTATGGGGTGAATTTTTAATTCAGAAAAGTGAGTGGAGCAGGCACTTATGTTGTAACAACAAGATGAAGTGAATAGAAAGTGCCAGAAGACAATAGAGAATAAAAATTTTTTTTCGCGGCGGTGGTGGGGTTTGAACCTGCGACCTTATTGGTACGACAACTCCGCTGGCAGGTGAGAGCGTGGCTCTACCGTGTGAGCTATCCACGAACACAAAAATATTCGTTTCAAACTCAAAGTCATTACTAGATCCCTCTCTCACCCACTTCTTGAGACCACCGATTCGTTCGTACACCACCATCGCGAATAATTTTGACCAGCAGTTAAGCTTAATAGCCAATATTCTCAACACAAACATATAACATAGAAACGATTGAGACATTGAGTATGCTCCGGTGTATGGGGTGAATTTTTAATTCAGAAAAGTGAGTGGAGCAGGCACTTATGTTGGTAACAACAAGATATGAAGTGAATAGAAAAGTGCCAGAAGACAATAGAGAATAAAAATTTTTTCGCGGCGGTGGTGGGGTTTAACCTGACTTATTGTACGACAACTCCGCTGGCAGTAGCGTGTCTACCGTGTGACTATCCACGAACCAAATATTCGTTTCAAACTCAAAGTCATTACTAGATCCTCTCTCAACCACTTCTTGAGACCACCGATTCTTCGTACACACTCGCGAATAATTTTGACCAGCATTATAGCTTAATAGCCAATATTCTCACACAAACATATAACATAGAAACGATTGAGACATTGAGTATGCTCCGGTGTATGGGGGAATTTTTAATTCAGAAAAGTGAGTGGAGCAGCACTTATGTTGGTAACAACAGATGAAGTGAATAGAAAGTGCCAGAAGACATAGAGAATAAAATTTTCGCGGCGGTGTGGGTTGAACCTCACTTATGTAACAACTCGCCTGGCTTATTCTCTATTGTGCTATCTGCACTTTATTCTTTCAACTCAATCATTCTGTTGTTACCAACATAAGTGCCTGCTCCACCATCCTTTTCTGAATTTAAAAATTCACCCATACACCGAGCAACCATGTCTCAATCGTTTCTATGTTATATTTTGTTGAAAATATGGCTATTAAGCTTAACTGCTGGTACAAAAATTATTCGCGATGGTGGAGTACGAAACGAATTCGGGTGGTCTCAGAAGAATCGTGGAGTGAGAGGATCTAGTAATACTTTTGAGTTTGAAACGAATATTTTGTGTTCGTGGATAGACTCACACGTAGAGCCCGCTCTCACCTGCCAGGCGATTTGTCGTACCATAAGGTCGCAGGTTCAAACCCCACCACGCCGCGAAAAAAATTTTTATTCTCTATTGTCTTCTGCACTTTTCTATTCACTTCATATCTTTTGTTACCAACATAAGTGCCTGCTCCACTCACTTTTCTGAATTAAAATTACCCCATCAGGCATACTCAAGTTCTCAATCGTTTTATGTTATATTTTGTGTAGTAAGTTGGCTATTGCTTAACGCTGGTCAATTTCGCGTGGTGTGTACAAGATCGTGGTCCAGAGTGGGTGAGAGGGATTGTATGACTTTGGTTTGACGATATTTGTGTTCGTGGTGTACGGTGAGCACGCTTACTGCAGCGAGTGTGTACTAGGTGCAGGTTCAACCCCCGCGAAAAATTTTATTCTTATTCTTCGCACTTCTTCCTTATTTTGTTACAATAGTGCTGTCCACTCCTTTTGAATAAATTCACCATAACGGAGTATGTCCATCGTTTTATGTTATTGTGTGTGGATATGCTTTAGTAGTGCAATTTTCGCGATGGGGTGTACGAACGAACGTGTAAGAGTGGTGAGGAGGATTAGTATGACTTGAGTTGAAACGATTTTTGTTCGGGATGCTCACGGTAGAGCCGTTACTGCAGGAGTGTCGTCATAAGTCGAGGTTCAACCCACGCCGCGAAAAATTTTTCTCTATTGTTCTGCCTTTTTCCTTCTTCTTGTGTTACATAGTGCTGCTCCATCACTTCGATTAAATCTCGCCAGGCGGAGTTGTCGTACCAATAAGGTCGCAGGTTCAAACCCCACCACCGCCGCGAAAAAATTTTTATTCTCTATTGTCTTCTGGCACTTTTCTATTCACTTCATATCTTGTTGTTACCAACATAAGTGCCTGCTCCACTCACTTTTCTGAATTAAAAATTCACCCATAACCGGAGCATACTCAATGTCTCAATCGTTTCTATGTTATATGTTTGTGTTGAGAATATTGGCTATTAAGCTTAACTGCTGGTCAAAATTATTCGCGATGGTGGTGTACGAACGAATCGGTGGTCTCAAGAAGTGGGTGAGGAGAGGGATCTAGTAATGACTTTGAGTTTGAAACGAATATTTTTGTGTTCGTGGATAGCTCACACGGTAGAGCCACGCTCTCACCTGCCAGGCGGAGTTGTCGTACCAATAAGGTCGCAGGTTCAAACCCCACCACCGCCGCGAAAAAATTTTTATTCTCTATTGTCTTCTGGCACTTTTCTATTCACTTCATATCTTGTTGTTACCAACATAAGTGCCTGCTCCACTCACTTTTCTGAATTAAAAATTCACCCCATACACCGGAGCATACTCAATGTCTCAATCGTTTCTATGTTATATGTTTGTGTTGAGAATATTGGCTATTAAGCTTAACTGCTGGTCAAAATTATTCGCGATGGTGGTGTACGAACGAATCGGTGGTCTCAAGAAGTGGGTGAGAGAGGGATCTAGTAATGACTTTGAGTTTGAAACGAATATTTTTGTGTTCGTGGATAGCTCACACGGTAGAGCCACGCTCTCACCTGCCAGGCGGAGTTGTCGTACCAATAAGGTCGCAGGTTCAAACCCCACCACCGCCGCGAAAAAATTTTTATTCTCTATTGTCTTCTGGCACTTTTCTATTCACTTCATATCTTAATGTAAACGTTAAACAACATTGGCGCTAGTACCGAACCCTGAGGGACCCCAATCTTCAATTTCCTTACTTTACTCGTAGCGTCTCTCAGCGCGACGTGGAATTGTCTTTCCCCTAAGATTGAAGAGAACAACTTCAAAGTCTTTTTGCATCTTATGATCTTTGCAAGTTTGAGCATTAACCCTTTGCACCAGACCGTATCGTACGCCGCTGATAGGTCTATAAATACAGCACCTGTTTGCTGTTTCCTCTCAAACCCTCCTTCAATATGCTCTGTAAGGGCAATGACCTCTTCCGTGGTGCACCTTCCTTCCCTGAAGCCCGCCTGCTCGGGTGGCAGGGCAGCGTCTAGGACCAGCCCCCATCGTTTTGATAGAACTCGCTCCAACAATTTGTAATGACAGCTCAGTAGAGATATGGGTCTGTAACTGTTGGTCTCCTTTGCCGGTTTCCCGGGCTTCAGAATGGCAACTATCTTTGCGTGCTTCCACACTTGTGGGAGCTTTCCTTTTGCAAGGACGTCAGACATTTCCTCTGCCAGCCAGGCCCGTGCCCTTGGGCCCAGATGCGTCACCATATCGGGATATACGCAGTCTATCCCTGCTGCTTTGCTGTTCTTTACATCGCTAATGGCTGCACCCACTTCTCGGGTACTGAACGGGGATGTCCATTCCGATTCCTCCGCGTGTCCAATATCGTACGGTACGGTACGCCTTGTGGACACCGCGCTCAAAAGCAAGATTAGGGACCCGTTTGCTACGGTTCTTTATATTCTTGGCAATTGTGTCTGCCTCACATTCTGGTGCAGTCTTCGCGTAATTCCGGTCCGGATCCAATTTCTTTATCAGACGCCAAGCGTGGCGGCTAGAGTGTGTAAAGTCAAGACTTTCAATGGTCTCCTGCCACCGTTGCTTTCTCTTTTCTGCCAGAGACTGAAGTAGTCTATCGGCTACGTCCTGGGACTGGGTCTGCTGGAACTCCTTGTACAGCTTTTCCGACTCTTCCGTCCAGCAAAGGGTGTAGAATTTCCGTTTGCCCCGTGGGATAGAGCGTTGGGGAACTGAATTCCTCCCAGTTAGCCTTCCTGAAATTCAATCTACAAAGTGGGAGAGACTGCACCGTCGGTATTGTCACCCCTTGCTGTGACAAGAACCGTCCTATGCTGGCTGTGCGGAAAGTCCCCGAGGACTGTATGCTTCACCTGCAGCGGTTCGCCGTTCGCGCCCTTCGTGACGAGGGAGAGGTCAGGAGTATACTCCTTATGGCGGGTAGCCCTGAAGGTACCCTTGGCTGTAGGATCGTACACTAGGTGTGGATCGTTACAGTCTATCCATGAGTGGAATTGTCTTCCTGCCTCGTTGCAGTCTCTGTAGCCCCATTCGTAATGGTGGGTATTAAAGTCTCCCAGACAGATGGAAGTCGCTCTATGTGGTTTGTAGATATTATGCAAACATAGTCCACATACTTCCACGGAAATTCGATTCACCCCATTGCTGTCCGTTACGCTCTCAATGACCCTTACCTTCGATGGCTCTTTAGCGTAAACGCTAACCCCTCCTTTGAGCCTCGAAATGTCCTCTCGTTGGACTACCGTATAGCCTGGGATCTGGAATCGAGAATTTGCGAGCCTGAGTAAAGGTGGGTCTCCTGTAAGAGGAGAATATCGACGCTATGGGCGGCCAGTAGCTTTGACCAAAGCTCATTTTTTTTTTGCCATACTCTGGTTCTCGCTATTCCCTATATTGCATTTTCCAGTTGAAGGTGTGTTGGGACGTTCGCTTATTTCTCGACCGTGCCGACGACCCTGGCGATACGAACGCGGTAGTATTTGGATAGGCGGCCGACAGCTTCGCCATTGAAAATCCTGTTTGTTGTTTCTCATCATGAACAAATTAGTGTGGCGCCCGGGATTGCGGTGGCCATTCGGGGACCTGTTTGAATCTTCATTAGTCACAAATCGGGCTTTACACCTTTGCCCTCGATATGACTCATGCCCTCTCACCAGCGTCAAGGTAGAAGATCCACGAGGGGGATTACAATGGCAAAAAGAACTTCTCGCAAGGACTGATGGGACAAGTCTTTAAGGGAATATATTTAAAAAATGCTTTCATGATTATTTTTGTCATTAATATTTCATTGTACATTGTACTTTGTACATTTATGATTCATTCGATCATGAACAATTTTCAATTACCAGTATTCAATGACAGTATTTTTCGATTTTACATTGCTGTATTGATACATTTTTCCTGACATTCAAAGTTGTGTAAAAAAGTCTGTGAATGATACAATGCAAGCTATTTGAGATTCTGTAATTATAAACTATTGTATACGGCATTTAAAGGATAATTCCTATTAAGCCTTTGATAAGATAAGATAAGAAGATAAAATAATCTATCATAAATTCCTTTTTACTTCTTGCAATTTAATTGCATACCTATTTGATATATATGAACATTAATTTTATGGACAATAAACCTATCTAATTATCATTTTTAAAATTGTCACAGGTCTTAATGGTCTTCAATCAAATAATACATTTTAGTGCTTTCAAGATTAATGGTCGCATTTGAAAATGTAATGCTTTTGTTGGGTTTTTTTTTGTCAGCTGTCGCCCATAAAAGTAATCGTGTTTTTACATGTAATGACCTAGAAGCGATTCCCTCGCAGAGAATGATAAACGATAGGTTATGAACAAGGACAATGCCACAGTGAAGGATTATACTAATAATAAATGGAATAACTAGATTTTTATCTAAGTGGTGCGTGTTTTCTTTCTTTTTCCCAGCTGCCCATCAATGCACAGCTGCAAAAATTTGTATGAACCTGTGAATCAATTTGTCTTAATTAAAAAGTATTTTTTCATGAATTTTAAAACAATAGGAAAGGATTTCGCTTATTACAGCTATATTATAATCGATAACTGATAAGGATCGGAACGCATAGATGAGTTACAGTATCAAAATTATGAATTGTCCGCTTATCCATTTTGAAGGAATTCGATAAAATGGAATGTTTAGTAAATTGAAACTTAAAGTATCTCTGCGTAAAGATTTTTTATGTATACTGCCCAACGTTCCAAAAATTCGTTGTTGTCGAGAAGTATATTACCGTTTGCGTCTTTAACGCATTTTCTTGCCATGGCTGGTTGTTTTCCACTTAGATCTTGTATTGACTGGTAGAATTGTTTGGTGTTAGATTGTTTTAGTCTTTCAATTCTGTGACATTCATGTTTAATATAATCTTCCTTTGCTCTCTTACACTCATGTTTTATACTCTTATTAGCTTCTTTATATTCATTGCTATTGCGTTCTAGTTTTCGTCTTTCATTCATCAGTTTCAAGATCTTGTCATCCATCCACTTTTGTTTTGGTTCGTGTTTTTTCACAAATGGAATAGTTTCTCTTGCAGATTCTGTGATGCAGTTCGATATTTGATTCCAGTACTCATCTATGTTTATATCTGTGGTCAAGTTTTCACTTTTTTCTTTCACGCATTCTTTGTAATCATTTTTTATTTGATCGTTAATTCTCAATAGATCTAATTGCTATTTTGATTCCACTTTCTTTTCCTTTATTTGCTTAAGTTTTATTTTTAGCGTGGCCATGACAGGTCAGTGGTCACTATTACAATCTGCGCTTGGAATAGTTGTTGCGTTTGCGTACGATATTTCTGAATCGATGTTGGACCAGAATAAAGTCTATCAAATTTTTATAAAGGCCACCTGGGCTTACCCATGTCCACTTCTTTCTATCGTGGTTTTAAACCATGTATTGACAATAGTAAGGTTTTCCAATCTGCACCAGTCGACAAGTCTTCCACCTCTATCATTTTTGGTACCTAGTCCGTGGGTGCCAACGATATTTTCAACTCTCTCGTTTCCAACCTTTGCATTTAAATCACCAATTATTAAACGGATTTCATCATATTTACATTGTTTTAATGTCTGTTCCATATCTTGATAGAATGTCTCAATTCTGGTTTCGTCACTGTCTGATGTTGGGGCGTATATTTGAATAATATTAACATTAAACGGGTTTCCTTTCAACTTTACTAAAATAACTCTTTCTGAGATTGCAACACGATCTAAATAGCACTTTGATGTTGATTTGTCTAAAATAATTCCAACTCCTTTCTCATTATGTTTTCCACCTGCACAATACAAAACAAAATCATCTTCTTGAGGGACGTTCTTGGATAAAGAAATCTCTACTGTGACCACGGGTCCCCAGATTATGCGAGAAGAAGTAGAAGCTGCTTGCAAAGAGATGAAAAGGGGGAAAGCGGTAGGCCAAGATAGTTTCTCAATAGAATTGATTGACGCCCTCGACGATCTGGGAATAGACATTCTGACAAAAGCCTTTAATGTCATATACGAAAAGGGTGAATTGCCTAATGTTTTGAAACAATCGGTATTCATTACCATACCCAAAAAAACAAGGAACTATTGATTTTGACCAACACAGAACAATCAGCATAATGAGCCAGGCCACAAAAATTATATTAAGAATACTTATGAAAAGAATGAGGGGCAAGATCTCTCCAGAAATAAGTGACGACTAGTTTGGTTTTGTTAAAGAAAAGGGTACGGTAAATGCAATCTTTACATTGAAAACAATGCAACGGTCAATTGAAAAACAAAAAATCACTTTATCTATGCTTCATTGATTATTCCAAAGCTTTTGATTCAGTACAGCACGAAACGCTATTCAAAATCTTAGAAACGATCGAATAGACAGTAAAGACCTTCGACTTGTGAAAAACTTATATTGGAATCAAACAGCGTGTGTCAAACTTGATAATGAAACATCGGACTTCTTTAACATCGAGAAGGGAGTAAGACAAGGTTGCGTCTTATCACCGGACCTTTTTAACATATATAGTGAAATAATATTCAAAGAAATTGAAAATATGAAAGGCGTCGTCGTTGGAGGGCAAAATATGAAAAGCATAAGATATGCAGACGATGGTACTCTGATGGCATACTCTCCAGAACACGTGCAGGAAATTTTAGATATAGTGGTATGCAAAAGTGAAGAGATGGGTCTGAAACTAAATGTTAAGAAAACCGAATGCATGGTGGTCTCAAAGAATGACAACAACACGATCTTCCACTTGTCAAGCAAAGGAGAGACCATCAAACAAGTAAAGAAATTTAAATATTTAGGCTCTATCATTACCCATGACGCACGTGACATAGAGGATATAAAACAAAGAATAGCAATAGCAAAAAACGTGTTCCATAAAATGCGACCAGTTGTGTCAAACAACAACCTAAAGTTGAAGACAAGAAAGAAAGTAGTAGAAATATTACAAGTACCCTTTTATACGGTTGTGAAACGTGGACGCTTGACAAAGAATGTACGGGGAGGTTAGAGGCATTTGAGATGTGGGTGTATAGAAGAATGTTGAGGCTATCATGGACAAACAGGTATACGAACGAGGAAGTGTTGGAGAAGGTGAGAAAAGGAAGAATATTGATCGATACAATGAGAAAGAGGCAGTTACGGTTTCTGGGACATGGATGTAGAAGAGACGGAATAGAAACGTTGGTAACATCTGGGATGATCGAAGGAAAGAGAGCTAGAGGAAGAGAAAGAATGACATATTTAAATAACATAAGAATGGCCAAATGTGATTTTAAAAGCAACACAAATTTCATGCGCACCGCAGAGGATCGTGATTGGTTGAGACAGCTGACCGGCAACGTGCTGAAGAGTCAATAACGATGGATGTTGATAATACAGTATCTGAATATGAAGGGACGAATAACAATCCTTAACTATCTGTGATCTACATTTTATATCTTTCAGTACACATTCCTGATGAATAAAGCTGAAAATGAACATTACGCGCTTCCAACATTATTTTGATTGCAATGTTTTGAGAAATAGCTTGTGTTTATATCAAAGAGGTTTACATAAATTTAATGTAGACTAGTCAAAAGTAGAAACTCATCAATTTATTTTACTGTGTTTCCACATAAATACACGTGTTCAACAATAACAACAACAGCAAGAACAACAACAATATCTGGACACATCAATCATTTCATTCTGATGACCAGGATGATGAAAAGGAGAAATGGAACGACTCCGGAAAGATTTCATGGCATCACTCTAAAGCCTACAGTGAAATATAATTTTCCTCCATTTTGCAAACGTTGGAGCATGCCTTTTCCAAGTTATTCCTTGTTATATCATTATTGCCTCGTCGGAGAGAATAAATTTGGTGATCCTTCTCTCAATCTTCCCCTCTAATTAGGCCCAAATAAGCTCGATTGGATTGCGCTCACAGTGATCTGGGGGGAATTCGCGAAACCTCGTGTCAAAACTCCCTGATTTGACAGTCTGCTTTGAAAACTGTTTCTGGTTTGTTTCTTTTTACTAAGGAATATCGTTAGACTCTTGATATATGGTCAGAATTTGTAGTGCTGCCTGACTGAAACCATGGAATCATGTCAGCTTTTATAGTTGCTGAAGTTGGAGCCTTGAAATGGTCATATGCAACCGAATGGTAGCGTTGTTCAATACAATACAGCTAGATGCTTCGAGGGAAGGCAGCAGACGGTTCTTTAGCCAGTCTTCAAACACTTCTGCATTGACCCCATCATGATAGTCTTCACCTTCCAGGTGATGCAGAGAAGATAAAATAGCATGCTATCGTTCTAAATATCCAGTATCTCCACCACCGGCAAGAATAAAACAGGGTGTCCATAAAGTCTTTCTCATATTTCAAAGACGTGTTATTCTAAAATAATTAAAGGTATTTGTATCGGGTCTTCACCATAATTCTAAGGAAAAGCCGTACATTTGTTCCAATTAGTCATTGACCCTCATTACACCACCAAATTTAGCAAAATGAACATGAATATATAAAAAGACATCATTTTGCCTTCCTATTTCGGAATATCAGTAGTGCAACAAAAACGAAATCGCCAAATATAGCTCAACGTTTCAAGCCAGTTTGGCAGACCACTACAGGATATAAATACGATAAAAATGGTATTCTAAATTTGCTGAAACACAGTGCCAGAGAGTGAACACCCTCCCAAAATGAGATTAGATGTGGGCAGATTCACAAGGGAGGTATAGACCCATTATCATTTGCCGAGAGAAAGATCAATATATTTGATATATTTTTCGATATGCTCCGTCCCAACTTCGTGAATATCAGCCATGGATAATCTTTCAGTAAGACGGTACTCCTCTACATTGAAGAAGGTCGTTCACGAATTTCTAAACAACACTTTTTCAGACAAATGAAAATTGGGAGAGATTGACTCCATTGCCTGACCGCCTGGGTTACGGGGCATTTCTCCGTATGACTTTTTCTTATGGGGCCAAATCAAATATGTTGTTTATTCAACTCCCACATCAGATGTTGAGACGCTTACAATAGAAAAAAGAGCTGTTAATCAATTCATCGCGACATTAAAGCTAAAAACTATAAGGAAATAACTGGAAATTAGGTTGAATTTGTTTGTAGGTAGCCACGGTAACCATATTGAAGCGCATTGAGTGGAAGAAAATGGCAAGCAAAATGTAAAATTTGTATGTATTCATATGTCCACGTTGAAAGTATATTGTCTGAAACGTTTTTTTTTCTGTTAAACATGTTATTAAACATTAACAGACTTTTTGGACACCCTGTATATCTGGGTATCTGATTCAGCAAGTGGGTGTGTCCCAAAGACTGCCAAATATACTAATTGTTATGCTCATTTGTTTTGCATTTCGCATCATAATTTTAAACGATTACAGATTGCCCAAAACTGTGCTGCCAGGCACTAGTAAGGCGTAGGTGTGACCCTACCAGACCTATGATTAATGAATTGCATTGACTGACGGTTGAGAAAAGGATAAAAATGTATGTATTAGTTTACAGTCGTCCAGATCATGATGCTTGCCCTACCTTTTGGGATTAGTTGAAAGATATTCAAAACCTCATCTATTATGTCGGTCATTGATTACACAAAGCTAGTGATTCAAGCAGATATCCGCGACAAATGACTATGTATGAAAGTGATACCAATCTGCTAGAAGCCGTGGATTGTAAAAAGTAATAAGCAAAAATTAATATAACAGCTTCAAAAAAAAAAAAAGAACAAAATACCAAACAAGAACGCTCTGATTTCAAAACCTTTCTTCAACCAACAACAACGCAATATATAAATACATTACTAAAAAAACAGATCGACTACCAAATATTTCTCTGCCTTCAACGTGTCTTTTTATAATGTATTTATGTTTTCGTTGGTTTTTTTTGTTGTCTGAAGAAGGGTTTTGAGCCCGAAACCTTCCGTGTTGGGTCTTTTGTTATTTTTGAAGTTGTTATATAAATTTTTGTTGATTACTTTTGACTACGCATGAAGTCAAATTTCCAATCAAAACATTCTCAGAAAAGGACACAAATCTGACTAGAGCATCAATAGTAAAGAGTAAAGAGATAAGGTGATACGTTTGCGGGTCTGGCAATAATGGGTTTATTTTAAAATTAATTAATGAAGAATATTTTGTCTTCATTCGAGAGTATTTTCATCACAACAATGAGCCGTCGATGATGTACGATATTTCCGACTGGAATAATGTCGGGGTAGTCCAGAAAAATCATGAATTTAGTCAAAATCTGATAATAATCAGAACTACAATACAACAACAACAACAACAACAACAACAACAACAACAACAACAACAACAAAATAATAATAATAATTTTTAAATCTTTTTTAATATTCATTGGAGTATAAAGATGTCTGCTCGGCTGAGACGAACAGTATTGGACTGGGCTGTGTGCATGGAACGCCATTACACAACAGTCGTGAATCAGGGCCTGTCGATTTAAATAAATGTACAAACATGTGAAGAGTTGCATTCCGTTTGTCTTAAAAGTGATTGGATTTTTCCATGGACCACCTTCAAGTTTAGTTACTGGACAGTGGAGGACGCTGTGGTCGCTGGTCTCTGGAACTGCCTGATATTTCCGGAAGGCATCACTGTCCCCAAGTTTCCATCTGCACATATTTGATGCAGTTCTGTCATGTCCTGTTAAGAGGGGAGTTGAGGAAACCAGTATTTCTTGGCATTGTGGAATACAGGCATTCTTTTGGTAGAATCTTTTATAATGTTTCATCCTTTTGGTCTTTCCCTGTTCCACATTTCTCTCCAGTTCTCCTCTACGCTGAAGTCTTCCATTTTTCTTAGGTGGAAAGGTCTTCTCGATTTGAACCTTGTTGTTGAAGGTGTTCACTATATGATTATTTTTATAGGGGTGTTATCTGTGGCTTTATCAATTATTGCATGCGTCATTTGATTAGCATCTTGTCGTCTAAGACTTTGCGGTGCACTGCCGCTCAGTGTTGAAACCCACTAAGTTGGAGTTTATTTTATTTTTTTAATTATAATTTTTCAAAGTTAAAAAATCAGTTTAAGCATCGGGTTCACACCGACTTATTACCGTTTTGCGAGTATTTGTCACATATTAATTATAAGCAGTAGAAGAACATGCTGTTCTGCTCAAAATAATCTTGATCGTTTCATGCCAATTAGATGTTTTTTTAATGTGCTTTCAGATTGGGTAAAACATAACGAGGTGATTTTTTAAAACCTGCCAAAATCCCTTCTCTCATCATGAAAAATACTGGTAAGATATTATGCGTCAAAGTGGGTCAGTAAGTATTGGACTAAAATGTAATATATATATATACATATATATATATATATATATATATATATATATATATATATATATATATATATATATATATATATATATATATGCAGATGTTTCAATGCCAATAGGGAAAAAAATTGTGATGTTAAAAGTGTAAAAGCACTCTTCCGGAGGACTGGATACATACCTTGTGTAATTCATCCTCTAATGTCGGAGTGATGGTATCTTATTTTGTAGTCTAAATAAATGCTGGTCGTCAATAAAGATCCGTCCTCGCTCTTTTACATCCGGTAATCCTAAAAATCTGCTCATACATCCCGCTACCAAAATAGTAATGACAAAAATAAAGTGAGTAGGAAAGTGCCAGAAGACAACAGAGAATAAAAACTTCGCGCGGCGATGGGGGCTCGAACCCGCGACCTTACTGGTATGACAACTCCGCCTGGCCGGGAGATCGTGAGTCTACTGTATGAGCTATCCACAGCCACCCCCATAACGCCACCTTAATGGAACGTATTCATTATTAGGACTCCGAAGGACTGGTAACATACACAACCCAAAGGATTTAGGAAACAAAAGAGTAGAGGGTTTGATGTCACAACTTTTCTTCCCTCTTATTGTATATTTTCAGTCGGGCAATATTATGGTTTTGCTGGAGGACCACTTAACTGTATGATTAAAGTTAATACTGTGGGTTGTCCTATAAGCAAGACTATAGGATGTAAGATATGCACAATTGGCATTGAAACATTCGTAATGGCTTCATGTGAGTTATTTTACTCCATTATATGAACAGATTTATCGAGCACTGTTTATACTACAGGGCACTTATCATTATTATTATTATTATTATTATTATTATTATTATTATTATTATTATTATTATTTATTATTATTATTATTTTTATTTTATTTATTTTTTTTTTATTACTATTATTATTATTATTATTATTATTATTATTATTATTATTATTATTATTATTATTATTATTATTATTATTATTATTAAAACGATTTCTTGGACGAATCTGAGTTGATTTTTACTCATTTACTCATTTATAATATGTATACTCAATAATGATTGACACTCAAAAATAAATGAACTGCCATTACAAAATGATACAAAATGGTACACCTGATCTCGATAATCTATTTCAATTTATAAAATTAATATACATATAAAGTGTCGCCATGAATTCTTAATTCTATGTGGTATTGTAGTTTAACACTCGCTTTCGGATCGGAAGGTCCTGGGTTCAAGTCTCGCTCGGCGCATAGTTGAGTGCTTGGAAAAGGCTCATTATTCACATTTTGTCACCGTTACCAGGTGTAAAATGAGTCTCTGGCCGCAAACAGCGTTGTCTCTGTCGAAAGCAATTTGTAATATTGCCTAACGGGCGTCAATGTCTCGTTCTCCATGTTACGTGTTGCTGTTGGTCAGGGACCCTTTGTAAAGCGCTTTGAGCACGTTAAGAAGATATTGCGCTATGTAAAAGCGTTTAAAAATATTTATACATTTTTAATACATATACATATAAATCCAAACTAGAAGACATAAAGGTAACATATTTCACTTTATGAAATTAATATATTCATTGTCGCCATTAATTCTTAACTCGATATTTATACATTTTTATGCATGCCACGTCTGTAAACAAATTTCCATTTTATCTGTGTGAATCAAGTATATTATTATTATTATTATTATTATTATTATTATTATTATTATTATTATTATTATTATTATTATTATTATTATTATTATTATTATTATTATTATCATCATCATCATCATCATCATCTTCATCATCATCATCATCATCATCATCATCATCATCATCATCATCATCATCAACATTATCATCATTATTATTATTATAATTATTATAATTATTATTATTATTATTATTATTATTATTATTATTATTATTATTATTATTATTATTATTATTGTTATTATTATTATTATTATTATTATTATTATTATTATTAATATTGTTATTATTATTATTATTATCATTATTATTATTATTATTATTATTATTATTATTATTATTATTATTATTATTATTATTATTATTATTATTATTATTATTATATGCATTCCCTCAGAGCAATTAAGGCCACTGAGCGGGATATTATCCATGTTGATTTAGCGTTAAAGAGACAATAGTAATTGTTTGCTACTATTTATATAGGACGCTAAGCAATCACAAAGCACTAAGAGAACCTGCTAGCTAATCAAGGTTGAATAGGCAGAGGGGTCATACAAATATCTCGGCTAGATCCCGAATCGATATCAGGAATTAGGATTCCCTAAAGATGAGAAGCGATTGTTCTCTGCTGAGCGACTAGTTTATAATGAGACTCCCGAAATATTTAGAATTAAATTTGCTAATACTGGACCTTGCAATTCTAGAAATAACGAGAATTTAATATTGTATGCCCGTTGTTAGGTTCGCTATTAACTGCTGGCAAGGTCCAGGTGGGGTGGAATGTATAATGTGATGTTTCTTTACAAACAAATGTTATTTGGCATGCATAGACTTTCAGAGTAATCAAGTTATCTCTATATTTGTTGTTAAATCAAGTATTGATCATGTTGAGCGAAATCGCGTCAAAGACGAATTGAAAAGATTGGGTGAAATTATTCAGTCGTCGTTTAATTCATTTTAGCAACTTCGTTTTTCCATAACCTTATTTTACACATATTTAATCTTTCAGATAATAATGTTAACTTTGAGACTCTTCTGAACGTGCTGGGTGGATGCGGAGCTTTTCAGTGCTTGATGGTCATAGCTCTCAACATCGTTACTATTCTTGTGGGTAGTGAGATCTATTTTGTGACATACGGACTATACAATCCAGGCTGGATATGTTTAGATAACGATACCACCTTTGCTAGTGACCCAAGCTACTTATCCACCATAAACAAAACTTCTGAATATTACACAGATTCGTGCAATGGGTTCAAATCATGTGCAAATGTTCAAATTAATCCCGAAGCGTCAATAATAATCACAGAATGGGGACTTATTTGTGGAAAATCTCGGATACCTCGATTAATGGTGTCTATGATGATTGCTGGATCCATGTGTACATCTGTGCTAGGCGGCTACATTGCTGATAAATATGGACGAACAAGAACCATGCATGCATTTGTGGTCCTCCATTTTATTTTCAGTATTATTTCAATATTTTCTAAATCTTGGCAAATGCTCACGGCGGTGAGTTTCTTAATCGGTACAGCTTATATTTCCAAGTCGTTATCGTATGTCGTTATGGCTGAATTTGTCATTCCAAAGTGGAGAATATGTGTTGTAAGCTTTCCCTCATGGAGTGTCGCTATGACTGGTGTCGCCGTCGTTGCAATGTTGACAAAGAGCTGGAAGTCATTACGCATCTATATCTCGGTTTTGACATTTGTCGCTTTTCTTCTCCTGTTTTGGATTCCAAAAAGTATGAGATTTCTTTCTGTTAATGGTAAGAACGAAGAAGTGAAACGTGTTGTCCAAAAGATTGCGAAATATAACAGGGCTAAAATTCCAGAAGAGGGGTTTATTGATGAGCTTATAGAAAATGACTTGAGGAGAAAGAATACAAATGTTTCTTTTAGAGAGCTTTTGTCTTACTTTAGGAAGGGTTACGGAATACCAACATTTGTTATTTGTGTCCTAATCATTGTAGAGGAAATTGTGTATTTTGCTATTACGTTTGGTATTTCTGCTTTACCTGGGAATCTATATAAAAACATGTTGATTTTGGCGATTACAGAACTTCCGGCAAATCCGCTAGCAATTTACTGTGGAAATTCAATGGGGCGCAGGAAATCGCTTTTCATGTTTCTTTTCATTAACTCATTGGTACTTTTTGGAGTAACATTTTTTGATATTTTTGGAACCGGAAACTTTAAAACATATGGAATACTCGTTATGGTCATTATGGCAAAAGTTATTCTAAGCGTTGTGTTTTATGTTTTTATAACAGCTGCAATGGAGATATACCCAACCGTCATTCGTACCACAATGATCGGAATCATAAGTGTAATGGCCTCTTTTGGGAGACTCATATCCCCCATAATTATGCCATACGACCCGAGCTCACTGTACGTCAACTATTCTATCATGGGTGGGCTAATTCTTGTCTGCAGTTTTCTGTCTTGTCTATTACCCGAAACCAAAGGGAAGAATTTGGAGAATACCTTTGGTGTCGTCCAGTTGGATGTACAATCTGAAGGAGAAACTAAACTGAACAGTGAACTCGGGGAAATTGCTTGAAACTTCGTGGTGTTTGATATCTAAAGCAATTTTCTGACCTAATAAAATGTCATCGGTATTTGGAGGGATACATCATTAAACATTATTAAATATTTTTTTTTCAGGAATTGATAGATACACAATCCTACTATTCTTATGTCAGAATATAGAATTGTACCTGGTTATGTGTGTTTACATACTGACGTTTTCAAAAAGACAAATCTTAAAAATGAAATCCAAATTGTGACACAAACTATTTCGAAATGCGTCTCTTTATAACGAAAATGGTTGGAAGGAAATCGAAATACCCAGTAATTCCGGTTTACAAGGTGGATTAATTCAGTGTGAATTATTTAATTAAAATATCATTGAGACTGGATTCAGAGACTGTATCGTTCGATAGAACATTGACACGCTGAGAGGAGAAATGTTCTTTTAAGAAGATAATCCAGGAAAGCACAATTCACAGCGTACAACTAAATCATTGGCGAAACGTATTGTAAAAATTCACCTCAAACTTAAAGAATTGAAGGCCATATGTTGGCGTTGTCGGCTCTAAAAGATACGCGCATCTAAAAAGTTGTCTTACTAATAGGGTTATTCTATTTTTGGGCTTTGTCTTGTTGAAAACGTCAGTACGTAGAGTCACTACAAGGACATGGCTCAATTCTGGTTAGTAATGATGGGATTGTGGAGATATTTAGGCCTGAAAACAGAAAATATTACCTTCAATTCTGGCTAGAACTTGACGCCTCCAAAGTCCTATGACTTTTATTGGGGCGCCTGATATATACATAATATATAATATATATAATATATATATATATATATATATATATATATATATATATAATCTACAATATTGAAAAGGAATAATCTGAATATTTTATAAATATATTTACCGCTCCTGTAATAATACAATTAAGAAGTGTTTTTTTCATGGTTGTTGTTTTATACCTCTCTCTGTGTGTGTCTCTCTCTCTCTCTCTGTCTCTCTCTGTCTCTCTCTGTCTCTCTCTCTCTTTCTCTCTCTCTCTCTCTCGATATATATATATATATATATATATATATATATATATATATATATATAAATATACACACATATATATATATATTTATATATATATGTGTATGTGTGTGTGTGTGTGGGGGGGGGGCGCGTGTGTATGTGTTCGCGCGCGTGTGTGTGTGTGTGTGTGTGTGTGTGCCGTTTTGTTTAAGGGCTAATAGGCTTTAACTCCTTTAAATGCTCTCTGTAACTATCGTGCATAGATAACATTTTCAAAAAGTATTTGAACAACATTCATTGTTAATTTGACAATTCTTTGTGCATATTTAAGACACAAATAAGTGTTGTATTCAATATTCGTAGAATAATTTTTCCTATCAACATTCATTTGACATTGCCACTTTAATACATTCAAGAATTTCAATTAATTCATATAAAATGCATGTAATGTCCAATTATTCATCAAAATCAAAACATTTTCTGGAATCTATTTATCAATGGCATTCTAAATTGAATTAGTTATTTCTGTCTATATAAAATATCTAAGAAATAACCATAAATTGTTTCCTAACTTTTAAAAAACTCACCTACTCTTTACTCATTTCAATGAAGTCTCCATGGATTAATTCGTTTTTGCTAGCGTGACAATAGTCGATCGATAGGCTTACTCATAATAAATAATATGGAGGGAATAAAAGTAGGAGGTCACAACATAAATAATATAAGATACGCAGACGATACGGTACTCATTGCAACATCAGAAATCCAACTTCAAAAGATTGTTGACAAAGTGGTAGTAGATAGTGAAGCCAAGGGAATGGAAGTGAATATCACCAAAACAGAATGCATGGTAATACAGAAAAACCCCGAAAACAACAACACCTGCAATATAACGATTCACGGCGAGCAGCTTACCAACGTAGAAAGTTTTAAATACCTAGGTTCAATAGTGACAACAGATGGAAGATGTAACCGAGACATACGAGCAAGAATAACTCAAGCCAAACAGGCCTTCATGGACCTGGGAAACATTTTGAAAAACAAACAGATGTCGTTCGGGATTAGATTCCGAGTCTTGAAGTGCTACGTGTGGCCAATCTTGTTCTACGGATGCGAAAGCTGGACTACAAATGCAGAAACACAAAAGAACATTGAAGCTTTTGAAATGTGGTGCTTGAGAAGGATGCAGAGAATATCGTATACCGCACACAAAACGAACGAAGAAGTGCTAAAACAAACATACCAACAAAGGAAACTAATGCCCTTAATAGTGGATCGACAACTATCCTTTTTCGGACACATAGTAAGGAAAGATAAGAATGAATACCTGGCAAGTTGTGGAAAAATACCTGGTAAACGCGCCCGGGGAGACAAAGAAAAACACTCATAGACCAACTGAAGGGCTTCACCAACCTAACAATCCAAGAGCTGTTTGAAAAAGCAAGAGACAGGGAGGAATGGAGAGAGATAATTCATGCAGTATCCGAAGCCTGGACCAGGCATGGAACCTAGAAGAAGAAGAAGAAGGCTTACTCAACAGAAAGTATTGCGCTTCAAGCTGTAAAACTCAATCTTGAACTACATAATCTTCATCTGTCTTGAATCTCTTTCCCCCAAATGGACCCAAACAGGTGAAAATGAGGCGGAAAGGTCACTTTGTGCCCAGGACTACCCCGGACTGCCCAGGACTACCCCGGACTGCCCCGGACTGCCCCGGACTGCCCCCCGGACTACCCCGGACTGCCCCCCGGACTGCCCAGGACTACCCCGGACTTCCCTCGGACTACCCCGGACAGCCCAGGACTACCCAGGACTGCCCCGGACTGCCCCGACTACCCCGGACTGCCCAGGACTACCCCGGACTGCCCAGGACTGCCCTGGACTGCCCCGGACTACCCCGGACTGCCCCCCCCCCCTCCCCGGACTGCCCCGGACTGCCCCGGACTGCCCAGGACTACCCCGGACTGCTCCAAAAATGTTACTCATGTTCTGTTTTTCAACTTGATTTCCTGATCACCATCCATTCGAAAGCTCTTTATATCAGTTATAAAAATTATGCGGGACGAAGGGGGGGGGGGGGGTGAAAATTACACAAGTAAATATAACGCTATGCTATGCGGGCCTGCCCAGTCTCCCCAGTGGTTACCATCGCTAGTGATTTTTCACCAGATCTAGTGACTTGTGATGGGCTCTACATTTCTATAGAGATGGTTTTATTACTTTTTATTTCAAACTTTACAAATTCGTGTTTCTAGATTTGTCCAGCTGAAAATGTATTGTTAAAAAAAAAAGAGAAGAGTTGTTTCTTTGTGTGCGTCTGTTCTCTTTCCATCGGCATCATAGAAAGTACTATCATGGTTGGTGGATTTGGGGGGTGGGTGGGGTGAGGGGGAAATAACAATGCCCACCCACTCTAGAAAGACACCAGCCACCACTGTTTTTATGTTTCCGTTGGGTTGTCCCCTTGAATGTCTGGGCCGTCTATTATGACGCTTTTTTCTGTTATACTGATGTTTGACTGTCAGTTCGTCCGTCGGTTATGCCGGCTTGTGTGTTCGTAATGTCTTGAATTAATAAAGTTGTGTCGCACACTTCAAACATTCAAGTGTTTCTGTTCTCTACCCTCGTCCCAATCGTAATTATTTGTCTATAAGGATATCAATGTTGTCTCTAAAATATAAAACATGCCTTGACAGAGAATAAACGTCAAAGTAAAACACTCTCCGGGGCAGTCCGGGGCAGTCCGGGGTAGTCCGGGGCACAAAGTGACCCGACCCAAAATGAGGCGTTTCCAGATCTGGGCTGGATAGGCGCTGAAGCTACTTTTTGTCAGTCAGCTTTGCTGTGTTGAGTAGTCACATTATCTAACTATAGTAGAATGAAACCGCTCTAGAGTTCAGGATCTTTTACGCACGCGAAAAGCATATTTTGACAATCAAGCGTTTAAGAGTATCGGATAACATTAGCAAAGTGTTCTTCTGGTAAAAAATATCTAAGAGAATCAATTTCTTCGTGCCCCGAAGGAGAGTTGCCATTTCTTTGGAAGTCAAGTTCTGCACTTCACTTTTTATTGTTGACAGGGAAAAAAGAGTGCTGTTAAATCCTTGAGTCGCTCTTTGTCTCAGAAGTGAAGTACTCATGTGGATCAGTTTTATTACCGGAAAAAATGTTCCAGGAGACTTTTTTGTTTGAAAATCTCCATCAAAACCTACAATGGGGTGCATCGTCTTGTTGACACCGATCCAGAAGGTTTTGGGAAATTTCAACTCTTTGAAGATTTGTTTTATTCTGTTAGACCTGAATTGTAGCAACTCGTCTGGCATAAACTTTTCGATATCCCAATATATCCAGGACTAATTTATGAATGCTTTAAGGAATTTCGTGTCAGATTTGATGATCTCTTCGACTTGAATAGAGTTTTGATTACTATTTGACCGTTGGTTTTCTAGAGATGTACGACTGTCTTTAAACTAAGGTCATCACAAATAAAGACTAATAAAGACTTAGGCATTGCATTAGATATTTCATGATGCACTTCATATACATACACACACACACACACACACACACAAAATACAAATTGAAAGAATAGTGGGGATGTAGGGGCTTTCGGAATGTCTCCCTTTACTTAACTTATGGAAAAACAAACACCCTAGCACCTTTACTAAGACTTATGACTAACCCTTATAGAAAAAGAATACCCCGATCTCGAGCTAACCCTAATAGAAAAAAAATCCCCCGATCTCGAGCTAACCCTAATAGAAAAAAAAGACCCTCGGACTGCTTTGCACTACCTTTCAATACTTCTCAAATCAAAATGGCTGCTGAAAATCAAAACAATGGTCTGTCAACTTTTGGTTGTTCTTCCTGACGTAAAAGCGCCAAACTGACAACTTTTTACAGTGACGAAATTGGTTGTTTTTGAGAGTGTTAGTGTCGTCGGTACGTATTTTATGATATCTGTGTGACTCAACAAACTTTCAAACTGACTTTAAATTATAAAAGGAAATCAAGCTATCTGTTTATCTATCTGTAAAAAATACATTTCTAATTTTCAAATCTTTCAGTAGAGTTGTGCGCCGTATAATTTGTTTAATTGACTCAAATAAGCACAATGTTCTCCACAAGGCTATATTTTTTAAACGAAAGGATGTGTTTTATTTTTGTAAATATAATATACGTAAATAAATGTGGTAAAGTAAAACTTGGTAATAGGTATAGTGTAATAATACTGTAAGTTGTAAAAATAATTATAAAGTATAAATTTCAAGGGACGGACAGATTATATAAATGTAAAAATATAGATATTTAGTAAGGTGTATATTGATGTCAACATATAAGAAAAAAATGAGTTTAAAATTAGAATTAGATACAATATAATAAAATTGTAAATTGACTGAGAAAAATTATATAGCATAAATGACATGACATGTGTCGATTAAATGGGTAATTGTAAAGTTATATTAGTAAGAGATTTTATAAATTGATATTTAAAGATTGTAGGTATGGAGTAATTTTAAAGAAGAAGATTCATAGTTAAAACAAACGTAGACCAAAATTATAAATTATGTTCCTTATTAAAATTTCTGCAACTGTAAGGTAAAAAGGATCGGAGGTGCCTTTCACTTTTTGTTAGGATAGACAACAATCGGTCACTTCTGTTCGACCCGGTGATCTGATGATTTAGAGGATGAGTTTGATTGTCTAAAATATTTCCAATTATTTTCTTAAGCAGCATTCTGTATATAAATGATTAAAAGACATGGATCCTGTGGTAAGTTTGTTAGCTCTTTTAATAGTCCTGTCAAAGTTAGCTTTTGCTGAGCTAAGACAATTTCCACCCCAGGCAGTAATACAAAAATAAACCCAAAACACTTTCTATTACAAATCTATACAATAACGTACAAAGTGTTTTGTCAATGTTAAGTTGGGACAATTTCCGTAAAAAGTGAATTCTTTGATTTAATTTTACAATTGATATAACTGGTATGTACGTCCCATCGTAATTTGTTGTCCATGGTGACTCATAGATATGTAATAGTGATATGGTCTTTGGTATTCTTATCTTTTCTAAAGTCTATAATTAATTCTTTAGTCTTACTTACATTCAGGTCAAGGTGGTTATTGTCGCACCAGGAATCAAATTTATTTATTTCTTCCTTATAATTTATTTCGTCATTATAAGTGATTAATCCTTGTAGAGTAGTATCGTCTGTAAATTTTAAAAGGGGTATGTATGTTTAGATCTGAGCTTTTACAGTCGTTTGTATGAAGTATAAAAAGCATGGAAGAGATTACACAGCCCTGCGCTATATAAATGCTCAAGTTGTTTTTTTTTTATTTTATTTTATTTTTTTTTTGTTTTTTTTTTTTGGGAGTGGGTTCATGGTTATAGAGAAAGAGAGATGGAGAGGGAGATAGATAGATAGATAGATAGATAGATAGATAGATAGATAGATAGATAGATAGATAGATAGAGAGGCGGATAGATAGATAGATAGATAGATAGATAGATAGATAGATAGATAGAAAGAAAGAGAGAGGGAGAGGGAGAGAGATAGATAGGTAGATAGATAGATAAAGAGAGAGAGAGATAGAGAGAGAGAGAGAGAGAGAGGGGGGGGGGTGAAAAAGAGAGAATGATGTGTGAAAGGAATTGGGACCGTTTAAAAATGAATTGAAAGTGGAATGAATAGTTTGAGTGAGTAACTTAGTTAACTGTGGATACATTTGAAATCAGTCTTAATTTCAATGCATATAAACATTATGTTCCCTGTTGTCTTAAATTGTAAAGATGTCTGTGTGCATTGATAATTAAATTTGTTATGAGGATCAAATTATTATAAGATCCTCTCATTTATATTTATGTTATGATATTTGTTCGAGCAATATATTCCACTAAAGATTTTCTATTTTGTGGACAATAAAGATGTATAATATTACTATTACTATAATTTTCACGCCTCTAAAACAGAATTTGGGAATCTCTTTAACATCTAATTATCTAGTCACGTCACACCCAACATATGAATGGTTTATTCATGTCAAGCCTCCTGTGGATCACGAAATTAATCAAACCTTTTAATTTCCCCTCGTCTCATTTAATGACAGTGAATAAACAATTGCTGTAAACCATGCCGTTAAACAAATTTACTTTTTGTGCTAATATCGATTGCGACAATTGAGAGAATTTCATTTTTGTGGCACTCCAAAATATCAAACATTCCATTTGAGGTAGCGGCTGTCTAATTTTGTTTCAGTTTTTAAAATCTGTTTGGTGGGAGTATGCTTTTTTTCGAGGATAATCAATATCAACAGGGGAGAGAAATTGACAGAGGTTCAATTTTCTCTCTATTTATAGAAAAAAATGCGACTAACTTAACAGATATTGGGGTTCCAGTATCACAATTCTATACGACGTTTCAACATTCTGTCGGGTCACCATGGTGAGAGAAATTGAATCAATATTTGAATCAATGTCCTGTCCCAATGGATTCCCTTGTCTCTCTGTGCCCCAGGTTGCATGTATGATAACAGAGTTCAATTATTACAGGCCTGTAATGTTTGCTGTACAGAAGACTATTTTGTGTTAATTTGAGAGTTTTTTCATTTCAAGAATGAGACCATAAATATTAGGATCAATCAGACTTGCAAATAAATAAACGCCGCATTTGTTAGAGGGACATTCCAAGCAGAGAGTCAAATTTGGAAAAATATTGACTTTCCATGAATAAATACAGATAATCAAACAAACAAACAAACACCACATTTCAACAAGAATCAAGCTTGTTGTCCAACGTGAGCAAATTGGGGGTTATTAATCTTGCCCAACGAATAAACGGAAGTGCATGAAGCAGGGCTTGAACCCGCAAATCGCAGTCAATGACTTGAACTACTCAGACACCTCACCTCCTCTCTCAGCCCCCCCCCCCCTCCCGCCCCCTCGCTCTCCACGTCTCTTAATGTAATTTATGTGAAACTATTTAACAAATTTAGTAAATGAAAATTTTATTGGTAAGTAATTAATAGGCATTTGAAAACTTTTCTGATCATATTTTTGGTAACACCTTATTCTCATAATAAGTAGATCTAAAAGAGTTAAAATGGTACAGTTGAATGACATATATAACAAAGAATCATTTGTTTCCGCAAAATATCATCAATCAGTCAGATATAATTCTTTAATCTCACTCGTATTTTAATAAAGACATAAATGGAAAGAGGTGCTATCATGTGATTAATTTATTGGATTTTTTAGAATTCAGTCAATTCGTAGCTGATTCACTTCATTCCTTGTTATTATCTTATAGCGCCAATCTCTGTTCGTTTTCATTATTTTAAAATATAGATAGACGTCTAAGCACTTCACGCACGTCATTTTAACACTTCTCTTGGTGCTGAGCAGAATAAATAGATATATTGCAAATATGCACGCACACTTTAAAATAAATAAAATGCCGTATAAAGGGAACTCATTTTTTATTATTATGTTTCTATTTAGCTTGATCATAATTCATTTATAATTATGTCGAGATTGATCATATTATATTATAATTAAAGACCTCATAATCAACCAACAAAGAGCTTTTCACTGTGTTGACTACCTCAACATTTTAAAATAATCGCTTGTCGCGGTTTTCAAGACTGTAATCAGAATATTTCTTTAGGTAAACGACATAATAAGATGCTACATATTGCCACATATAGACCTGTATTCGCTTGAACAAAGTCCTTGGAAAGTGCATTATTTTACATAAGATGACTTTCTAATAGATAGAACGAAGTTGACGTCACTCGGGTTTTTGTTATTGCTTTTTGCCATCCACGTTTATGAGTAATTCTCACTTAACTGCATTATCCATACTATAACAGTTCATGGTTACACAGAGTTTTGTGCGTTGGTCCGTTATACTTCCGGATGACAATGTTGTGATTTCCTTAGCCAAACATAGGTTACATAATGGTGGCCTAACTATTTGTTTGCCATCCGCCTTTATGAGTAATTCTCACTAAACTGTATTAACCAGACTACAAACGTTCAAGGTTACACACAGTTTTGTGTGTTGGTCCGTTATATTTCTGGATGGCAATGTTGTGAGTTTCTTAGCCAAGCGCATACTATCTATCTTTTGACAGGATAGCTAAAAGAGTGGCCACAGTGAAAAATTCAAACAAAATCGCCAAGCAGTCCTATTTATTAGGTTGCGGTGAGTTTCTGGCATCACAACAAAATATCTTCCTGAAATCCTCTTTATACCGGGAACTCATGGTATAATAAATAATAATGGTAGTACTCGAGTTGATGGTCTGTACTAAGATGACGGCATGGAAAACGAGGACCATGGCATAATCATAGACGTCCTCGCCAGGTTTTAAAACAAGATGAAACACCACCGTAAAAGGAACACACAGGAGATAACAAACGGTAAACACTGAAGAGATGACAACGATCATACGAAGTAGTTTCATCTCTCTCCTACGGTTTGGGTTGACATTTTTAGTGTCTGGCACTTCTATTGCTCCTGCCGGGACGGAAATAGTTTGCAGATTTGACAATTTTACATCTCCCATAGACCTTCTAAACCTCTGAGATAACCGGAGTCTCAAGAAAATAATTATATTGCATACAATAACAATGAATATCGCCAGAAATCGTAGAATAACAGGGCTTAAAATCACAGCGGGTCTATCAAATTCTGGAGGAACGAGTTTGCTTTCATATAATCCAATATATGTCGTATTTGTTTCAGGATTTATTGACCAATCCAAGTATAAGTATGAAAGAAATGGGAATTCTATGACGGCAGTGCCGACGAATATAGCTATAATAGCTGCCAAGGATCGGTTTGGTGTAAAAATGGACCTAAAACTGAAAGGAAAGCAAATGCAAATAACTCTTTCAAATGTCATTAAAGCTGTAATCCAGCATGATACTTGGAATAATGTGGTTAGTTTATAATAAAAGAATATTGATAAGCTATAAGCTGTTGACATCAAATTATCATTATCATCATCAGAGAAATCTACAAAACACATTAATATAATACTTAAGAATAATATAAAACAGCAGAAAAAATCAGACACTGAAATTCCTGCCAGATGAACTGTAGAACTGCTGGATAAAATGCCTTGACGATGAAACACGATGACGTTGATTATGTTTGTAATCACTCCAAATCCAGCTACGATTCCCGTTGCCACAATGTAGATGCACAGCTCATAGATGAAGTAGGTATCGTGAGTAAATGGGGATGGTATAAGGCCAACCTCTCCTTCTGAAGACTGGGTTGTTCTGCTAGATTCCATCTGTGGTCTAATAAAACATCATATCAAAATAATGAAGATTAAAAAGAAATGTTCATTAAGCTTCGCTTTCATATTTGCTACTCTGATGTCGGCTTCAATGGAAAGCAGGAGTCATGACGTCACACCGCCCACCTTCTGGTTCTATACTCCTTGGAAGCGTGTAACCAGTCCCCCCGGACAACTAACAATGAATAAGTTACGGATTGAATCATAAGTTGGCATAACTATTTTAGAGGCAACAGATTCTTGTGATTAAGACGCGTGAAAGAGCGAGTAGTCTATTCTTTATTGACGACCAGTATTTATTTAGGCTAGAAAATAAGATATCATCATTTTGAAATCAGAGCTTTAGTTGCAGAGGGTATATATCACACTTCCAAGGAGATTGGAGCCAGTGTTCTGACATCACATACTTGTTCCCTATTTTTGTTCTTTGTGATTTGTGATTAACGTTGGGGTCAAGATTAAAAGTTTGTGATATTCTGAAAGATTCATGATTCTGTCTTTTTTATATTTGAGAAATGATTCTGTAATTCTACATGACAGTAGACGTGAAACTAATATATCGGCAATATCTAGATTCGTTTCTTTTGCCCTTGATAAATGATGGCTAAGTGGACAAAATTCTTCTAGAATGCTATTCTGTGATAGAAATTAGTTAAATAAGACAGGAAGGTGGTGGGTTATTCATTTTGGAATTTCCCAGAGGAAACGAGAATAAAGATCACCGAGACCAATGCTTTTTGTGACACCAAGTGTTTCTAAATTTCAATACCTTTATTATCCGAAACAGAATCATCATTGATAAAATTCTCACCTTCTTTATTGTCAACGAATGGGATATTAGCGTGGTCCTCATTTACATAAACAATAATATTAGTGCTGTTGTGCCATTATTATTATTATTATTATTATTATTATATTATTATTATTATTATTATTATTATTATTATTATTATTATTATTATTATTATTATTATTACTATAATTATGATATTATTATTATTATTATTATTATTATTATTATATTATTATTATATATATTATTATTATTATTCATCATCATCATCATTCATTATTATTATTATTATTATATTATTATATTATTATTATTATTATTATTATTATTATTTATTATTATTATTATTATTATTATTATTATATTATTATTATTATTATTATTATTATTATTATTATTATTATTATATTATTATTATTATTATTATTATTATATTATTATTATTATTATTATTATTATTATTATATTATATTATTATTATATTAATATATTACGTATTGGTATGAGTATTATTAGTGTAAGTAGTGGTGATATTACCATTGTTGTATATTTTGTGGTCATTAATGTTATCGTTATATTCTCTGGTTTCATTAATATTTTGTTCACTTCCATGTATGTTGTTATCACATTTTATGATTTATTGGCGAAAAGAGTAAATAAACTCGAAACTATGATATCGATGCAATGCGCTTAGCTTTTAAGAAACTCATTACGTCCTACAGCTGGATATAACGTGCCAACACACAAAACTATGTGTAACCTTATAGATAGAATGCGCTTGGCCAAGGAGTTCACAACATTGCCATCCGGAAGTATAATGGACCAACACACAAACTCTGTGTAATCATGAACTTTTTTAGTCTGGTTAATACAGTTTAGTGAGAACAACTCACAAACGCGGATGGCAAAAGCAATAACAAAGGCCTGAGTGACGTCATCTTCGAACTATCTATAGAGCGAAATTGACGTCTCTTATCTCTCTGATATTTTGTTTTTAACCAGACATTTTTATAAGTAGTTCTCACTAAATTGTATCAATCAGACCATAAACGATTTAAATTGAGCTTTATCTAGCGCAGTATCACTAAATGTGCTCAAAGCGCTTTACAAGGGGTCCCTGGTCAACGGCAACATTTAACATGTAGGACGGGACATGACGCCTGTTAGGCGATATTACAATTTTTCGGACAAAGACAACGCTGTTAACGGCCAGGTACTCATTTTTAGACCAGCATACGGTGAGAGAATGTGATTAAAGAGCCTTTTCCAAGGACTCACCTATGCGCCAAGCGCGAGGCTCGAACCCAGGCCCTTCCGATCCGAAAGCGAGTGTCATACCATTAGACCACAAAGCCGCACATTCAGGGTTACACATAATTTTGGGTGTTGGTACGTTATATCCGGTTGGCGAAATGTTGTGATTTTTTTGCCAAAGCGCACAGAACCAATAGATAGAACGCAGTTGACGTCACACAGGTCTTTGTTATTGTTTTTTGCCATCCATGTTTATGAGTAATTCTCACTAAACTGTATTAACCAGACAATAAAGGTTCAATGTTTCAAATAGTTTTATATGTGTTGGTCCGTTATATTTCTGGATGGCAATGATGTGAGTTTCTTAGCAAAGCGCACAGCATCTACAGGACTATCATATTGACGTCATTTTTTGGTTAATGTACCGCCAAGTGAGCTGTTGTTATTGGTGCTCAAGAAAACATTTAACCAGTAGATTTTTGACCAATCAAAACATGGAATTTGTGACACACCTTCACACGTGCTCGGACAAACATCGTTGGATTATTTATAAACAATGGCGTGAATGATACGACCTCTCTGATCATTGCTATTGTTTTTATACCACCAAATGGCAGCAGTCTCTTATGGTTTCACACTCCTATGTTATTACGATCGACCCAATCAGCAAAGTCCGGTCCGCATTCGTGCACCGTCGCAAACCCGCCTTTTAGCATCGTCACAACACACCGTTCAACTAGATTCTCTGCCGTTTCGGGTTCTTGCCCACATCGGGTACACGTGGGTCAGGTGGAAAGTCCCCACTGATGAAGCGCACTTGCTGTTAGGCAGCTCCTGGACCGAAGCCGATTCGCAGCCACCCAGTGTCTCCTCTTACTGGTATCAAAGCCTGGCAACTTCTCACCAAGCTTAGAGGAGTGTACGTCCCCGCCCTCACGAGGGATTGAATTCGTCTAAACCGACTTCCATCTCGTATAGATAGTTCGAAGATGACGTCACTCAGGCCTTTGTTATTGTTTTTTTGCCATCCGCGTTTATGAGTAATGCTCACTGAACTGTATTAACCTGACTATAAACGTTCATGGATACACACAGTTTTGTGTGTTGGTCCGTTATACTTCCGGATGGCAATGTTATGAGCTTCTGAACCAAGCGCATACTATCTATATGCATCTCTGTCCAAATGGCTGACTAGTTATCATACGATTTTCTAGATCATAATATTATAAATGTTTAAGTTTACACATAGTTTTCTGTCTTGGTTCTATAGATAGTTCGAAATTGACGTCACTCAGCTCTTTGTTATTGTTTTTTGCCATCCGCGTTTATGAGTAATGCTCACTAAACCGTATTAACCAGATTATAAACGCTCATGGACACACACAGTTTTGTGTGTTGGTCCGTTATACTTCCGGATGGCAATGTTATGAGCTTCTTAGCCAAGCGCATACTATCTATTGATCAAGCGGTAGAACAGTGGGTATTTTACTTAGACACATATCATCATCGATAGTAAAACCTGTATAGATTGCTATGTTTACAAATCACTGCTATTGTTTACATTATGACAGCTGTCCGAGAGGCGTGGTTATCTAGGTGTCGATTGATCCAACTGGTTGAACTATTGAATACAACTCACGATTTGTTTTCTTTTTGTGGTCCGGCTTTGTATATTGACGGAATTATTTTGGGTCAGTGCATGACCTTCGTTATAACTAAGAGTTCACGAAGGCCAGGGTAAGTGTCAGGATATGCGTTTACAAAAGCTACACGTATAAAATACCCTGCAAGTGAGAATCTGGTGAGAACGGATCATTCATATGGCGGTATTTAACTACAATAAACAGCTGGGTGACGCAACTTCATGCATTCTGTATTTAAAAATCTTTTATCTTTCCTCTCTTTCTAGGTATCTCTTAATTCTAACTTCTTATTTAAGCACATTAAAAAAAACTTACCTGCTTCCTATTAGGTGAATGCGTTATACACAGATTGTGTCCCCTAGTTATGCCCAACACAGTGAACACTGAAGAGGACAGCACGGGGCTCGATTGTTTATATGAGTGAACAAATTCAGAAAATCAAACAATTCATTAAAACAACAAGCCACAAGACTGAGACACGCCAGTCCCGTGTCGAAAGGTCTTTACAATTCTTTTTTTCACAAATAAAAGGACTGAATTTGATAGAAATGATGCATTCATTCAATATAGATAGAATGAAGTTGACGTCACTAGAGTTTTGTTATCGTATTTTTTTTCCATCCGCGTTTATGAGTAATTCTCACTAAGCGGTATTACCCTGACTATAAACGTTTAAGGTTACACATAGTTTTGTGTGTTGGTCCGTTATGGCAAGTTGTGAGCTTCTTAGCCAAGCGCACACTATCAGTAGAAGCACCAATTCGTCCCACTGATTGGGTAACCTCGCCATTTAAATGATGTGTGCCATTATTCCATTGCCGAAAATAAAACTTTGTCTGTATTTCTATGTTTATTTCAAGTTTTTTTTTCTCTTTTTTTCTCGCACTATTTCATACACTACTGAGCCAATGTTAATCACTCAATGCAGTATACTATATGTTAAATCTACAGAAAACTCATTATGGCAGGTAAAGCTGGAAATGAAATACAACTCCAGAGATTACATCCAATGACTGATAGTGAAGTCACGAGTCAAAAAGCACTAATTTGGATTGTTGCTGTGGGACATTCTCTCTCTCTCTCTCTCTCTCTCTCTCTCTCTCTCTCTCTCTCTCTCTCTCTCTATCTCTATCTCTATCTATCTATCTCTCTCTATCTCTCTCCCTCTCTCTCTCTCTCTCTATCTATCTCTCTCTATCTATCTTATCTCTCTCTTCTCTCTCTCTTGTCTCTCTCTCTCTCTCTCTCTCTCTCTCTTCCTCTCTATTTATCTGTATAGGTGTGTATGTATGTGTGTGTATTACTCTATTCCTGAATATATATATATATATATATATATATATATATATATATATATATATATATATATATATATATATATATATATTGAATCGTGTTTGATACAAATATGGTACGAATAGTGCTCGACATGTAGCAATGGAGCGAATTGTTATTTTAATATTTACCACAATGTTGGAGTCAGTCTACATCGATGTTTCAGGCCTTTTAGCCATCGTCAGGACTGTGTGTTACATGTGTTTTACAAGCAAGAAAAATATGTAGGACTAACGGAAAATAATTTCAAAACAAGATACAACCCCCACATCTCAACATTTAGAAACACCAACAAAAAAACATCCACAAAACTCAGCGAACATATTTGGAAATTAAAAGACAACAAACTAGACCACAACATTTCATGGAAAATTTTATCCAAAGCAACAGGGTACACACCAAC
>NC_088362.1:88999331-89039331 GCF_034508935.2 Berghia stephanieae | reverse complement strand
CTTGAATGGTACGGCATCCTGACCATGAGAGTACGCTCCACCTCCTTTCCTGAATGTTTGCCTAATATTGGAGCTTACATAAATTCACGCTGTCTCGATCGTTTCTATTATAAAAGCATTCTTTAGGGTTTTATCTCACGACCCTAAGTAGTGTTGATAGAGACTCAAGATATATATTTCACTCAAAACTACTTATTTTATGGAACAGTGGATGCCGTCGACCAAAGAACGTCCTTCTGACGGCCGTCGACCAAAGAACGTCCTTCTGACGGCCGTCGACCATATAATGTCCCACTGACGGCCGTCGACCATATAACGTCCCTCTGTCGGCCGTCGACCATATACGTCCTTTGACGCCGTCGACTAACGTCCTGTCGGCCGTCGACCATATAACGTCCCTCTGTCGGCCGTCGACCATATAACGTCCCTTTGACGGCCGTCGACCATATAACGTCCCTCTGACGGCCGTCGACCATATAACGTCCCTCTGACGGCCGTCGACCATATAACGTCCCTCTGACGGCCGTCGACCAAAGAACGTCCCTCTGACGGCCGTCGACCAAAGAACGTCCCTCTGACGGTCGTCGACCAAAGAATGTCGTTCGTTCGTTTCATCAGCAATAAAAATGGTCGTTCGTTCCATCAGCAATAAAAATGTTCGTTCGTTCTATCAGCAATAAAAATGGTCGTTCGTTCCATCAGCAATAAAAATGTTGAATATTTCATATGGTACAGCAAAACCAAGGATTGATGCGTTCACTGACTGACTGATTAATTTATTTAATGTTAAATTAATTGACCAATTGATAATGATGATAATATTATTTGGTGTCGAGTTGCCACAAATGTAACGATTTGAAAATGAAATGAATATGTTTATGTTATGAATATCGCACGCGTGAAAGAAAGAGAGGAAGAGAGAGAGAGAGAGAGAGAGAGAGAGAGAGAGAGAGAGAGAGAGAGAGAGAGAGAGAATAAGTAGGAGTCAAATATCTGTTCAATGTTATAGTTATTATATAAAGTTATAACAAGTGTAACTAAATGACAAATTGCCATATTTATGGACAATAAAGATCTATTATTATTATTATTATTATATTATTATTTATTATTATTATTATTATTATTATTATTATTATTATTATATTATTATTATTATATTATGTCCTTCCGACGGCCGTCGACCAAAGAACATCCCGCTAGCGGCCGTCGACCGTAGAACATCCCTCTGGCGGCCAGGTGAAGGACATCGGAGAAGTCAGGGTTCATCTTCCCATCGCCGCGAAAATGTTTAATCTCTATTGTCTTCTGGTCCTTTCATTTTTGTCTATGGGGTACCAACAATGCAACCTTTCATTACAACCCAATCATCAATTAGAATTTTAATTGGTTTGTATGTCTAATGAATGATTCATTACGTGTTGGTTTCAATTCAAATACAGTGCCAAAATTAACGAATTGGGTATTAAGAACGCAGACACTGAAGCTCATTTTTATATATTTAACATGTACTATTCATTGGCCACAAAAACAGAACCACCTTTATTCAAAAATTCAGAAAATGTTCAGAATTATATAAATGGTAACTATTGAGTGTCTTTTGTCACGGTTTATAATCTCATGAATGATATCAAAGCCTGTTTTGAATTAACGATATCAAAGCCTGTTTTGAATCTCGTTAAAACACACATCAATGAATGTTTTGAAAAAGGAGGGGAAAATGCATAAAAAGACGATGTGTTTGCTATGCTCTTTATTTCACAATAGAAAGATTTCAAAGGAGATATTGTAGATGATAAATTGAACCCTGTGGAAATATAAATAATTGACATTTATATTTTTGAACCACGTTGCATTCAAAACCTACACAAAAATAATCCAAACTATCTTCATAATTAGTGAATAGAGAATAGATTTAAGAAAAATATACACGATTTAAAATGAATAGTATGGAATGTACTAAATTTAACTTGATCGAGTGGTAGAACTCCCGTCCTATTAATAATTGAACCGGTATCAATCGGAGTCCAAATTTTCTAACCCCCCCCCCCACTTCCCCCAGCTATATTTCCCTAGCAGTAATCGGGTTGTTGAACCGGTTGTATCTTGCGGAAAGTATCTTATAATAGAATATTGTCATATCAGACGGGTAAAAAAATAATTGACGCAATTGGATTCAGTAGGCTGATGTCACACCGCCCGGCAACGGCGGCCATCTTGGTTCTAAACAAAGAAAATCATTACTTTTTATTCTTCATGCTGGCTAGAACTTTTCATATGTCTTGTGATCATAATGTGTAACAGTCAAAACATGATCAAATTTATGTTTTTTTCTCCTCTGGATACGCTTTTATGCTCGCCGGAGAAATATTTCATAAGGGCGTCCGCCATTGTTCCGATAGTTTAGAGCCAGTTACTAAGTTACCATGCGTCATTACGAGGGAAGTGACGTTACGACTGTTGAAGAGTATTGACGTTTCAAGGAAGTAACCACAAACACAGAAAATATGTATTCGCGATTTTTAAAAAATAAGGTATCTCACGTCTGACGAGCTTGGAGAACGACAAAGTAACCGGGTAAAATATATAGATCTTTTTTTAACCAAACTACTTTTAGTAAAACCATGTGACCACAATGTAGGCTACCTCGAAACGTGTGAATTACGCGAAGTCCCATGTTTGAAAAGTGTTGCCATTTAACCCGATCGATCGATATTTTAGAGACAAGTTTTCTGGCCAAATTTTGACAAACGAGTGTTTCCAGAGTACGGCAGATAACAAGGTAAAGAGGCATTTCCAACTGGAATCCGCCATGCGCATTGTCACAGCTTGTAAATCACTATTGCAGAACAAGACCGGTAATTTGGTTGATTGCAGAATGAACAGGTTTAGAAGCATTAATTCCAGACATAGAGTATTGATGCTATACGTTTAGGTAAAATGCCCACAATATCCACGAGCTGGATTTAACTTACCAACACACAAAACGGTGTGTAACATTAAGTGTATTTAGTCTGATTGATAAGTGTTAAGTAAGAACTATCATTAAAATGGCTGATGGCTGTCTAAAAGCAATAACAAAGAGTTGAGTGACGTCAATTTCGTTCCATCTATGGGTCACGGTGGCAGAACATTGGTTAATGATTAATGGATGTTAAAAGCTTTTATCTAAATTGAAAAACAGAACCTAACAAAACAAAACAAATACGCATTCTAGTGGTGATTAATGATGGCACTAAGTGATATTGACTTTAATTAAAGAGATAGTCTATGATTTTGGTCAAAACTTGTAATGTTAAAAGATAAGAAAAAGAGAAAAAGTATAATCATGAACATTTATGTAGCTCATTTCCTGGGATAAACCATGTTCAATGCACTTCACAAAGTGTTATTTATTCCACCGCAGGCCAGATTAAACCATATTTCCAATTCATAAATGTCACAGTAAAGATTGTTCACAATTATCTTATTAAATTTTATTTTATTAAGAACTGAATTCATCTCACTCCAGTTATATTTCGGTAGGCTTAGATAAACTTTACCTTCTAATATTAGATCGTCTTTCCTTTTATAGCCTTCCCTCGAATTAATTTCTAATTAGTGAATACTTTTCGTTCTACATTCTGTCACGTAGCCATTTATTATAAAAGCTGATAGGTCTAATATTCTACACTCACTTTCTCTCCACAATCTATGCCGGACGGCCAGTCGCTCTATTCCTATATATATACTGGAAGATTTTTATCTTTTGGGACTTTGTAGATATTATATCTACACCATTAAGACGCCGGAGCTTTTAACTTTGATTGTATAATCTTCAAGGATCAAACCCAAGCCCGCTGTCAAAGGACTACACAATAACTTCTTACCAGTTGCCTGGAAGTGGAATTTTACGAGTCCAATCCTGTTATTAGAGGAATAGATCATCCAAGCCCATCAACTGCCTGGAAACGTAAACTTATGAACCTGACATATTATCATAAGTTACGTAAAATATTCATATCTCTATTTGTAACTGCCACGATCACTGTTTATCTCTTTTAATTAAATTTCATCATTATTTTTATTTCATTGTAAACAAATCGTTAATTGTTTTTCATTTATAGTAACTAGTAAATTCTGGGGCCTCATTCTACATAGATCTTTATGCATAGTCGAGTAGCTCTTTACTCACTTGAGACCATGACATTTTGGAGGGGACACATATAAAGAATTGAATTTATTTAGTTACTTATATCTATTTCATCTAACCTTAAAGTTTAAATTGTAAAACTCTTAATTGCCCCACTTGATCATATTTTAATTGAACTCCCTATTTACAGGATTAATTTTTTTTTCTTTTTCATTTCTTCATTTAAATGGAATAGCAATTTATCCATTCATTCTTTCATTCAAATTGAATAGCATTTTATTGATTCATTCCTTCATTCATTTATTCATTTATAAATTATTCATTCATTCATTGTTCATTCATTTATTCATTCATTCATTCATTCATCCATTCATTCGTTTATTCACTAATTTATCCAATCATTCATACATATATTCCTCCATTCATTCTTTCATTCATACATTATCCATTCATTCATTCATCTATTCACTCAGTTTTTCATTCATTCATTCATTCCTTGTCCACTTTGTTATTATATCACTCATTTCATTTTGTTGTTTGCCTCATTCATGAATTGTTTTCAATATGTTTACATTCCATAACGATTCATTCACCTATCATCCAATCACTCAGTGTTGTGAACACATTTTGTAACTATTGTAAATCTTACGATATTTTATTGTTTTGTATTTCAGACATCACTGTTAAACACTCTTCAATGCCTAATTACAATTGTTGAACAACCATTGAACAAGAGAGAGGTCCCAGCCACGAACTGAGTTGGTAGATATATCCTTCATTATTCTCTTTTACATGAGTTGGGCATCACATAGTAACCATAGACATCGTGATTTGTTTTGCATAGTGATTTGTTTTAAATGCATTTTTGGCATATTACTGTTACCGAAAACCACTTATATATTATGTTCTGAAAAGTGAGTCTTTAAAAACTAAATAATAATAAAAGGAGTCTACTAGCCGTCGTGTTATATTTAGTGATAGATAACTTGGGATTACTTTGGCATCCTATTATTGTTATCACACTCTAGTATATTAGCGTCATTGCGAATAATTGTACACAAACTAACGACGAGTCACACACATTGGTGATACATTTTTCGTAGTAACATAGTTTAGAGTACACGCGATTGACACATTGTTATTGACACAAGTCATAATAACTGCGCATTGTATTGACACATTGCTTTATAAGATATAACGATAAAAGGCATCAAATTCAACATACATAATAAGTTGAAATAAGAGAGAGAGAGATTTCTAAAAATAGAACAGTTCATTCCAGTAAGTGTAAATAAATAAAACAGTAACAGTATCCTGTCAATATAATATATATAAAATATCGTAACTAATTTATTGCAACATGGAAGCATATAAAAGATACTTAAGTCTCGCAAAGGACTTAGAAATACCCCAGGAAAGAATATTTTCATGGTGCGAAGAGAAAGTAAAAGAAGAAAAGAAACATGAAGAAAGAATTCGTAGAGAAGAAAATGAAGAAAGAATTCGTAAAGAAGAAAAAGAACACGAAGAAAGAATTCGTAGAGAAGAAAATGAAGAAAGAATTCGTAGAGAAGAAAATGAAGAAAGAATTCGTAGAGAAGAAAATGAAGAAAGAATACGTAGAGAAGAACGAGAAGAAAGAGTCCAAGAAAGGGAACTAAAAAGACAAATAGCTTTAGCAGAAGAAGAAACCAAAAGGACCCAAATGATGCTGGAAATTGAAAAAACAAAAACCGGTCATGAAAGAAAACATAATAATAGTGATGAATTTTTCGTGAAACTTCCACGCATGCCAACATACGATGAACGCTCAGACTGTTTAGAATCCTTCTTACACCGATTCGAAGTTCAGGCTAAAGGTTATCGTTGGCCAGAAAGCAAATGGGCCACAGCCTTGATTAACTGCTTATCTGGAGAACCGCTAAAAGTTTTCTATACCTTAACAACTGAAGATGCAGATGACTATGGAAAAATTAAAGACGCTCTACTAAAAAGATTTAGATTAACGGAAGATGGTTACCAGGAAAGGTTTCACACTGCAAAACCGGAAAGTGGAGAAGACTTTAATACATTCGTGAACCGAATTACTCAATTTCTAAATCGGTGGCTTGAGTTGGCAAACGTAAAACAAGACGACTTTGCAGGCCTTTACTATCTCACGCTGAAGAATCGAATCTATCAAGCTTGCAACCCAGATTTAGTCGCATTCTTTAAAGAGAGAAAGCCAGAAAACTTGGACAAATTAAAAATCTACGCAGAAAACTTTAACAGCGCACATCCATTGACACCCCTTAGCAGAACATTGAAGGAACCATACTACGCTGCCGCTGCTCAGAGTCCAGGTACACCTAAAGTTCAGTACTCAAATAGAACGAGCCGATCAATCACTCGGAACACGCAAGTGAAACAGGATGACCATAGTAACAAACCATGGAACAAACAGTTCAATAGAGACCATAGCCGACCCTATCAAAACAAAACAAGAAATAGCACTGACAATAATACTGAGTATAAGAAAACCAACAAACCTATAATTAAATGTCAATATTGTGGAATGAAAGGCCACACAGCAGACAAATGTTACAAAATCGTGGGATATCCGAAAGAAACTGCAAATGCATCACTCCAAACCAGTGTAAATAATCAGACACGAGTAATGTCAGGAGAAAATATAAATGTCTATTGCGTGAAAGGTATGTCACTTTTAACACAAACTCACAAATCAGGATCGCTATTTTTTTGTGAAGGCAAAGCTAATGGAACTGATTGCAAAATATTGAGAGACACAGGATGCAGTACAGTAGGAATAAAAGCATCTTTGATCAATGACGAAGACAAAACTGGAAAAAGGGTACAATGCATCACATTCAGTGGCACAGTCGAAACCTTTGAAACAGCTAACGTGTACATAGAAACCCCATACTATACAGGAATAGTGGAATGCTGTATACTTCCCAACCCCGTCGCTGATGTTATTGTTGGCAATATAAAAGGTCTTAAAGACAACCCAACAGATGTAAAAGAATGGTCATTAACCCAAAAAACAGCTTGTCTAGCAGAAACAAGAAAGATGACTAAGACAACAGAGAAGCCAATGACTATTTCTCTTGAACCACAACAATTTGACAGGAACACGTTCATCGAAGAACAGAAAAAGGACCCGACTTTAACTTCATATTTCAATATCGCAAACAAAGGGACGAAATCAAAAGTTGAATACATCATTGAAAAAGATATTCTGTTCAGGTTACATAGGAAAAGAAACAAAATAGCTAAACAACTGGTCACGCCGAGTATTTACAGAAACAAAATCCTTGGAATAGCGCACGATTCAATAACTTCTGGACATCTTGGGAGCTCTTCCACATTGAAGAGAATATCCGAGAATTTCACATGGCCTGGAATTACTAAAGACGTCCGAGAATATGTGAAATCGTGTGACACATGCCAAAGAAGAGTCGCAAAAGGCAGAATACCGAGATTGCCATTAGAGACAACCCCAGTTATTGAAAAAGTTTTTCAAAAAGTTGCAATCGACATTATAGGCCCTTTAACAAAATCAGATAGAAACCATACACACATACTAACACTAGTCGATTACGCAACCAGGTGGCCAGAAGCGATAGCATTGAAATCAACTACATCGGATCACATAGCTGAAGCATTGATGACAATTTTTACTAGAATAGGCATACCAAATGAGATACTGTCGGACAATGGACCCCAATTTACATCACATATGATGCATGAAACCATGAAACTCATGGAATCCAACACTCATTCACAACTCCCTACCACCCCCAAGCAAATGGTCTTTGTGAAAGATTTAATGGCACTCTAAAGAATATGTTAAGAAAAGTGTCAGCAGAAAAACCAGATGATTGGGACAGATACTTACCAGCAATCCTATTTGCATATAGAGAAATACCCCAAGAATCTACAGGCTACTCCCCATTTGAGTTGATGTATGGACGATCACCTCGCGGCCCGATCAATATAGTAGCCGACATTTGTAAAGGGAATGAGGAGGACAATAACGAAATTATGTTTGCTTACGAATATGTAAGAAACCTGAAAGACAGAATAGAGGACACGTGTAAGCTAGCACAGGAATCCGTCACTAAAAAAGCAGAGAAATACAAGGAATACTCCGATAGAAAAAGCAAGTCAAGAAAATTTGAGATTGGTGACAAAGTACTAATACTCTTACCCGATGACTCGAGTAAACTTTTAGCTACATGGAAAGGACCATTCAAAATAACAGCAGTAAAATCTAATGTTAATTACGAGATTCAAATTAACAACACAACAAAGACATTCCATGCAAACATGCTAAAAAAGTATTTTGATAGAGACACAGTGTCGCAACCTATGTTTACTAATATCGAAGCTTCAAATGCAGGATCAATCATACCGTTGGTCATGGGACACAGACACCCGAGACAGAAAAACAAACAAAAATCGCACAATTGCAACCACCTAAGACAAAAAAAGAAGTACGCAAAGTACTTGGGCTCCTAAATTTTTACAGGAAATACATTTACAACTTCGCGCACATCGCGACACCGCTAACAAATCTGACAAAGAATGGGTCACCGAACAAAATTGTTTGGACAGAAGCGTGTCAGAATAGCTTTAACCAATTAAAGGCATTACTCTGTTCAGAACCAATTCTTAAATTACCCGACATATCAAAAGAATTTGTTGTAAGAACTGACGCGTCTGATAAGGCATCGCAGGTGTACTATTACAGGAACATGAGGGAACTCTAATGCCTTGCTTATATGCAAGCAGAAAATTATTGGACAGAGAATCACGATACTCTGTAATAGAGCGTGAAGGACTGGCCATCGTCTTTGCTTTAAAGACATTCAGCAGATATCTACTGCTAAAAGAGTTTGTGGTCGAAACGGACCATAAACCACTCACGTACATAAGAAATAACAAAATGAATAATAGTAGAGTACTAAGGTGGAGTCTATTTTTGCAAAATTACACTTTCAGTATCTCTCACATACCAGGCTGTGAAAATATTCACGCCGACCTACTTTCTCGATTAGTATAAACACGTGAGAAGGGTATAACTTAACCTCCCATGCATACTGTTAGTTACCTCGCAAATTATGCCAAATCAGAACGCACAATTTCGATAATTTTATTTGTAAACATGATGACCCAACTTAATGTAACATTGAGTATTGTTTGGATATATATACCATACCCATTCATGATTTGGGAAATCTTCTCTTTACTATTATTGTTATGAATTTTCACTCATTTATGATTAATAATTGAAATGTCAATATTCCATTTACATTTTCATTCATTTCATTCGGTAAATTACCTTCATATCATCGACTTAAATCATGCTTCATTGCCGTCACTATTGTTTATCACAATGATTTGTAATCACATTGCCATCATGTTGTTCATCACAATGATTTGTAATCACAATCTTTCATTGTTATTGTCACCCATTCATATACCTACGTTAATATAAACATTTCCATGTCTAGTTAATAAATAATTTAATTGTAGCACAAATCATAACAATGGATTAATGCTAGAGTATCATGATAGTAAATTTACTTCCGTTTGTAAAATCTATCTTTCCCATAATGGTTAAAGAGTATATTTTAAACGTGGGTGGGGGGTGTCACAGTAAAGATTGTTCACAATTATCTTATTAAATTTTATTTTATTAAGAACTGAATTCATCTCACTCCAGTTATATTTCGGTAGGCTTAGATAAACTTTACCTTCTAATATTAGATCGTCTTTCCTTTTATAGCCTTCCCTCGAATTAATTTCTAATTAGTGAATACTTTTCGTTCTACATTCTGTCACGTAGCCATTTATTATAAAAGCTGATAGGTCTAATATTCTACACTCACTTTCTCTCCACAATCTATGCCGGACGGCCAGTCGCTCTATTCCTATATATATACTGGAAGATTTTTATCTTTTGGGACTTTGTAGATATTATATCTACACCATTAAGACGCCGGAGCTTTTAACTTTGATTGTATAATCTTCAAGGATCAAACCCAAGCCCGCTGTCAAAGGACTACACAATAACTTCTTACCAGTTGCCTGGAAGTGGAATTTTACGAGTCCAATCCTGTTATTAGAGGAATAGATCATCCAAGCCCATCAACTGCCTGGAAACGTAAACTTATGAACCTGACATATTATCATAAGTTACGTAAAATATTCATATCTCTATTTGTAACTGCCACGATCACTGTTTATCTCTTTTAATTAAATTTCATCATTATTTTTATTTCATTGTAAACAAATCGTTAATTGTTTTTCATTTATAGTAACTAGTAAATTCTGGGGCCTCATTCTACATAGATCTTTATGCATAGTCGAGTAGCTCTTTACTCACTTGAGACCATGACATTTTGGAGGGGACACATATAAAGAATTGAATTTATTTAGTTACTTATATCTATTTCATCTAACCTTAAAGTTTAAATTGTAAAACTCTTAATTGCCCCACTTGATCATATTTTAATTGAACTCCCTATTTACAGGATTAATTTTTTTTTCTTTTTCATTTCTTCATTTAAATGGAATAGCAATTTATCCATTCATTCTTTCATTCAAATTGAATAGCATTTTATTGATTCATTCCTTCATTCATTTATTCATTTATAAATTATTCATTCATTCATTGTTCATTCATTTATTCATTCATTCATTCATTCATCCATTCATTCGTTTATTCACTAATTTATCCAATCATTCATACATATATTCCTCCATTCATTCTTTCATTCATACATTATCCATTCATTCATTCATCTATTCACTCAGTTTTTCATTCATTCATTCATTCCTTGTCCACTTTGTTATTATATCACTCATTTCATTTTGTTGTTTGCCTCATTCATGAATTGTTTTCAATATGTTTACATTCCATAACGATTCATTCACCTATCATCCAATCACTCAGTGTTGTGAACACATTTTGTAACTATTGTAAATCTTACGATATTTTATTGTTTTGTATTTCAGACATCACTGTTAAACACTCTTCAATGCCTAATTACAATTGTTGAACAACCATTGAACAAGAGAGAGGTCCCAGCCACGAATTTCATCATTATTTTTATTTCATTGTAAACAAATCGTTAATTGTTTTTCATTTATAGTAACTAGTAAATTCTGGGGCCTCATTCTACATAGATCTTGAGACCATGACAATAAAGTACTAATTGTCTGTTAGGTGTACTTTTTTTTACTAACATCATCCGTCACTGCCTGCAACCAGCATTCACACCCGAGTCTGGTAAGGCAGTGTGTATAAAGTGGCTTACCCAAGGACAGAATATTCCAAGATTACTGTCATCCATCCAGCCACTGATCCCGCTTAATATTGCTTGACTTTTACGACAAGACGAGACACCGTACCGCTAAGTCACCAAGCCGCACACGTGCACACACAAACACACACACACACACACACACACACATACACCATATAGATAGAACGAAGTTTGACGTCACTCGGGTCTTTGTTATTGTTTTTTGCCATCCGCGTTTATGAGTAATTCTCACTTATCCAGACTATAAAAGTTCATGGCTACACAGAGCTCTGTGTGTTCGTCCGTTATACTTCTGGATGGCAATGTTGTGAGCTTCTAAGCCAAGCGCATACTATCTATATAACGGTATTCGACCCAATAAAACAGATTCAGAAAATTGAGTTTAACCAGTTAACTGCCGTACTCTTCTTTGAACTAGACCTACGTAAGTGTCAAATATTATAATTCAACCCGTGTTTTGTTTTCTTTTTAACCATGCCGTACTCTGGAAAAACTTGGATTAAAAATTGGCCAGAAATCTCGTCCTTTAAATATCGATTGATTCAAATGACCCCCATCAAGGCAAAAACTCTCATCATCATCATCATCATCATCATCATCATCATCATCATCATCATCATCATCATCATCATTATCACAGTGTTGTTTTCACAAAGGTGATTGGATTGCAATCAACGACAATTGACTGTCTGACTGACCACGTGTCAGATGATCAACCAATCAACGAATAGGGAAGAAAAGTTGTGACGTCATACTTTCTATTTTTCTGGTTCCAAAATCCTTGTTACGTAACAGTCCTTCGGAGTACTGATAATGAATAGGTTGCTTATTGGTTATAAGGTGCCATGGCTATTTAGTAGCCTAGGCAGATTCTAAGGATTAATTGACGTAAGATAGCGAGATGGATGATATTTATTGACGACCAGCATAGACTAAACAAAAAGATGCCATCACTCTGAAACCAGAAGATCATTTGCACAAGGTATTTATTCAGTCCTCCGACAGAGTGGTTTTACACTTCTAAAGAAGCCAGTTTTTTTGACATCACACTTTTGTTCCCTTGGAGACCTTTGTCATCTTATTTAAATCGAGATACTTTTCTGGTGCCACATAGAAATATCTTTTTGAAATCCTCTTTGTACCGAGAACTCATGTTATAATAGATGAAAATGGTAGAACTTGAATTGATGGTCTGTAGCAAAATGACGGCATAATAAAAGAGAATTTTGGTATCACTGTGAAAATGTACGTTTATTTTCAATACAAGATCAAATGCTACTGTATAAGGAACACACGGGATGTAACACAATGTGAATACCAGTGAGATGGCAACAACCATACGAAGAAGCTTCATCTCCTTCTTACGCTTTGGATTAATTTGTGTCACAGATCCAGCGTTTGGGCCAACACTTGTTTCACTTCTAAAATCCGAGTCAATATCCAATTGACTACCTGAAGCACTGACAGTTCGTACCGTTGACAATTGTGAAATGCTTGTAGACTTTCTAAATTTTTGAGATAATCGGAGGCTCCAAAAGATTATTATATTGCATATGATAACAATAAATATTGACAGAAATCGCAGGGCAATGGGGCTGAGGACTTCAGCAACAGAAACGATATTGGAGGGAATGAAATTAGTCACGTATAATCCAATGAATGATGTATTTGTTTTAGGATGTGTTGCCCAATCTAAGCGGAAATAAAGAATGAACGGCAATTCAATGATAATTGTGCCGACGTATATACTAATTACAGCAGCTAAGCATGCAGTCGGTGTGAAAATTGACTTGACGCGGAAGGGAAAGCGAATGCAAACGACTCTCTCTCTAAAGTTATCAAAGATGTAAGCCAACACGTTATCTGGAAAAACGTACCAATCTTGTAATCCAAAAATGTTGCTATGCTATACGCTGTAGACATATGACCATCAGAGAAATGGACGAAGTACATGAATAAAATGCTTACAAATGATATCAAACAGGAGAAGAAATCAGACAGTGAAATTCCTGCCATTTGCACTGCAGAGCTGCTTGATAAAATACCTTGACGATAAAAGACGACGAAATTTATCGCATTTGAGATCACTCCAAATCCAGCAACGATTCCTGTTGCAACCATGTAGATGCACAGCTCAAAGATGAAAAAGTTTTCTTTACTGAATGGAGCTGGCACGGGCTCTTCTTGTTGCTCTTGTCCGGTGTTAATTAGATCCATCTCGTGTCTTCCAGTCTGAAATTATACAAAATATATCACGTTAAACATATACAGAATTAATGGCATTCGCGTTTTGTTTTGTTATCCCAAAGATGAAACTTCTATGGAGCGAGATGACCGAACGAATTAGACATTGCACTAAAAGTAGGGGGAATTAGGTCCAAAAACCCCTTAAAATAGGATTGAAAGCATGAAAGTTATATAATATGAGCATGTACAATCCTAGTTTTTGCTATAGAACCAATCCGAGATGTCAGTATTAGCTGAGATACAAGCTATTTAAATTTGAAAATTTTGAAATGGGCGACAAAATGTTCGTTCATTCTCGCGAGCCAATGTTGTTTTATGTCATCCTTGGATTCCCATTGGTGACTCTTTTTAGCGTTGAACAGGTCGTTTCCTTAATTAAACCCTCTCTGATTAAACGTTCGATTAATTGAATGTCCAAATTGTTTACATTGTATTTTCGTCAATCTCATTCAATTTTGTTAGTTTTAATGGACTTCTGCCAAACAAAATTATATAATATGACCTTTTTGTGATTCTGATTTAGTGAGTATAATTGATTGCACAGACGGCCAGACGAACAGACGAGCAAAACACAGCTCGATAAATGCCAGCAACCGGTGTTGATTCAGTTTTCCTTCTCCCCTCCCCTTATTTTTTTTTCTGTACAAAAATACTATGGGAATTATTTTACTTGTTATATAACTGATTCAATCGAACTTGATTAAAACAATGATTTGATAGCAGTAGGAAGACGGCATGCCGATACAATTATATTAGAATGTCATAATCATCAACATTATCATAACCATCATCATCATCATCATCATCATCATCATCATCATCATCATTACATCATTATCCTCATCATAACCATCAACATCATCAATCATAATGATGCAGTGTTACGTCAATTCAGAAAAGTGAGTGGAGCAGGCATTTATGTTGGTAACAACAAGAGATGAAGTGAGTAGGAACGTGCCAATAGAGACAATAGAGAATACATCTTTTTCGCGGCGGTGATGGGGGTTTGAACCCGCGACCTTATTAGTACGACAACTCCGCCTGGCCGCTAGAGCGTGACTTTACTGTATGAGCTATCCACGATCCCCCAAAAAAGATCGTCTCTAACGTGCTCTGATCACTGGAATATTGCAACAAATTATACAACGAACCACCATTATATCTCATTTAAACCCGATGGTTGAAAACCACAATTTGAGATAACAGTAGTGATTAAATGTCAAGATTTCAAAAGCATCATTATTGAAAATGTCATAAACGCCCCTCGTCTGATCTTGTGAAACAAATTAAACAAACGGCTGATGATAAAATTCAACAGCACATTGTTAAATACGTTTAATTTTCATGTAAAAAAAAAGAAGACCGGAACAAAATTTGTTGCTTTTTTGTTGTTGTTGTTGTTGTTGTTGTCATATTCGGGTTTAAAATGAGTTCATGTTTGTCTCTGTCGAAAAGAATTTAGAAAAGTGTCATATAGGTTGTATATGTTGTCTCGTATTATGTTAAGTTTTGCTATTGACTTGGGAAGCATAGAAAGCGCTTTGAGTGCACAGTGGATATGGCGCTGTATAAAAGTTAAAGATGTTATTATTATTCGAGTAGGTCTCGGAGACAGATTTTCTAAAACACAATCAAATGATTTAAGAGGGAAAATGTCATTTTGAGAAATGGAGGACAGTCTTTACTTCAGCCAAATACACATGGGCACATCCAAATGACTCCCTCACGGGAAAGGACATCAACGAGGATCAGGGCAAAACCTCATTCTCTAGAAAGGGTTATTCGAGATATGTGGGCAGTTATTTCCAGAACCCCCCCCCCCCCCCCAATCAAACGTCTCGAAGAGGAAGGCTTGATAACGTTTTGTGACAGGGCGCCACATCATGTATGCAACCCTTGGGCATACGGCCAAACATGTTGGATTGATGCGGTCATTGACAGTGGCTTATACGGAGTTGTATAGAGGTATAGAGGTAGTAGGTATAGAGTCCAGTTCTTTTGAACTCATTAAGGGGGGGGGGGTGGAGAGACACGAAAGGGTCATTTTTTAAAATTTGATGAAATATCCTAAATAAACTTCTATGCACAGTCATAATGTATATGTTTGGGAAAGATGATTGCATATAATTTTTTTCGAAAAAAGTTGTCCGTTGCTATGGAAACGACGCCATATTGGAAAATAAACTACAAATCTTAAAAAGTCAAAGGCTTTTTTGTTTATCAACCCATTGCCATAATATTTTGGCCAGAGGTAGAAAAAAGGAAAATAAAGAGGCTCTAGAGGCCCGATTTTTAATTTTTTTAATTAGAAACTTTAAAAATTAAGTTCAAATTATTACTCGATTACCCTTGAAAATTATTAACCATACTATGGGTCACAAAATATGTTATTTTGAGTAGAAAAAAAACTGAAGATGAAGTTCTCATGCAATGTATTATGCAGACAAATGGTCACATGAATACATCCCACCAAAATCTAATTTTAGCAAACTGGGTCAAAATTCATCATTTTTAGTGTCGCCCCCCCCCCCCTTCTTAAGTGATAAATGTAAACCCAAGGGAAGCTTTCCTAAATGATCCTCGTGTTATGCGACTGAAAACTGGGTCTTTTTGTGTGGTTTTTTTTTTTTCTGTTCAATCGGGTTGAACAAATGCTCAAAATGATTTGTTTAAATGCAAATTAGGGGGCAGGCACAGATGTAAAATAAAAATATGAAAATGTATTTTTAAAAACTCCACGAAGGCCAGACACAGCTGAATGAAAAAAATATAAAATGATATTAAAGTATGTTGTCAAAGGGAAAAAAAAAGTATGGTAATTAAAATAGGAAAAGGGCTATACAAATGCGGTGTCAAATTTTCACTTCATGACAAGTTACATGTTTGAGACATTTTGACAAGAGATTCCGGTCAACTTAGCACGATGTTTCCGCAAAGCATACTCTAGAAATGATCCCTAAGAGACATTTTAACCAGTCGATATTCGACAATTTTTTTGTTTTTACATTGCTGAGTTTTTCTTTTCCTGCGTCTGTAATCATCCTGCAACCATCGCCAGATCCTTTAACCAGTTATCTGCCGTACCCTGGAAAAACGTAATTAAAAATTTGGTTTAAAAAAACTCTTCTTTCAAACTGTGATCAATTTAAATGACCTCATCTTGGTAAAAAAACCGACAAACCTGGGACTTCGCGAAGTAATTTAAATCGATCGATTTGAAGGACAAGTTTTCTGGCCAAATTTTAAAATACGTGTCTTTCCAGAGTTCGGCAATTAACTGGTTAAAAGTTTATTTCTATACTAAATAAAATGATTTGGAGAGCTTACCTGTGTCTTATGTCTCTTAAACTCTAAATTGTCTCGATGGCAGGGTAGCCTTGTTAGACTAAAGGATAACACGTTTCCTGGAAAACACAAAAACGACTGAGATTTGATTCCAACCAATGGTATCAAGTTATTATGTCGTCTTCATACGCCTCCAATTGTTTCTTTCTGCCTACCAGCTATATGACACGATATCATAATATACTACTTTTCAAAATATTTCTATCTCCCTGTATAGCCTATGTCTTTGAATTAACTGAAGGAAAAAGACGACAGGCAACACTGTAATCCTGGAATCAATTATCCGTCAAATTGCAATAATCCGCGACGTTAATAATGAGAGCAAACAGAATTTGATTGGACATTTCTTTTATAATGCATATTACACTCATACATCAATCTCTTTCATCCGCCCTCTCTCTCTCTCTCTCTCTCTCTCTCTCTCTCTCTCTCTCTCTCTCTCTCTCCCTCTCTCTCTCTCTCTCTCGCTTCTGCTAATTGTATATTTAAACAATCTTAAATATCACATTGACCCTGTACATCTCTACAGTTGGACCATCCTTATTTCATTTTTAATTGGGATTGATAATTTAAAAACAAAAACAAACACAAATTTAATCATTGTTTTTGAGCTAGCTCTCTCTCTCTCTCTCTCTCTCTCTCTCTCTCTCTCCTTCTCTCTCTCTCTTTTCTCTCTCTCTCTCTCTCTCTCTCTCTCTCGAAACGAGAGTTACCGACTGCAGCCAATACCAGATCTGATTATAATAATTTATAAGACGTGGTAGTAGATTTATGCTTGTGGAATTCTCTCATTTATTATGATCAATGATATATTTAGTACCGGACTAATGATTTTATAATTATTACATTATCGGTTGGTGGCTAAACGGTGTCAAATCTTCGGGTAGGGGAAAGGGGTGTGCTGGAAGCCTTATACGCTATTCCTCTCTCTGTTCCAGGCACTCTCAGAGGGTTTATATTCAGTCCACCATTTGATATTCTCAATCCAATTTGTTTTCTGATGTTACTTTTCCTTCTTGAGCCCTGCATAATTCTGCCTTACTATGAAAACAACAACAGCAACAACAACAATAGCAACAACAACAGCAACAACAACAACAGCAACACATGTTTAAAATGTTGTTAAGGAAATTCATCCAATCAATTAAAATGACCGTTAATATAACGTGTCCAAAACTCTCAAAGTCGGAACTTCCTTTGTGATGCAAGAATTATCATACACTAAAACAGTTTACAAAGTTATTAATCTTTAACACTGTATTCGCCAGTCTATTGTTCATTTTTATTCATAAAGAGTTTATCCTGCTTTATATGTATAGCGTGAAAAGGACAATAGTTTGCAATTCTTAGGATAGCACGCTAATCTATCGCAATGTACGATCGCTAGATCTAACAGAACCATTTACCCAATCACTAATGGGTGGACATATAGTGAGAAAAAAATAATCTCGACTGTACCCAAGACCGATCTTGGTCTCTTATCGTGTGAAGCGAGTGCTCTACCAACTGAACTATTGGGAACCCCTTTTATTCTTTTATTGACGAATATAAAATAGATGATAAATTCTTGACTCACTAAGTAATTGGAAGAAATAAACTACTGTGTAATCTATAAGCTAAACTTGAATCATCTTGATATAAATACTATGATGAGTTTAAAAAACAAACAAACAACAAACAAACAAACAAACAAAAAACCCCAACAAAACCTAGACCTAGATAATTTGGGTTTTTTTTATTCCAATGTGACTAAGTATATGTTCTACTGGAGATGAGCTAGAGGCTGGAATCTATTACTCAATTGCAGTTTGAACTCATTCTTTTCCCCCATCTTTAGCATTCACCTGGAATCCAGACCAGGGGGCAGCTTGGCTCAGCGGTACGGTCTTTGCTTCGTACCCAAAAGATATCAAATTCGACAATCTGCCTTGTTGTGTGGCCTTGAGCAAGTCACCTCGCCCTAGATTACTTTGCGGCGCTGTACTGCGGCTGGCTCCTGGGTTATGATATTAAAAAAAAAAAATTCCTATTATTCATCACCATTGGGAAATTTGTCTTCAGGGTCTATTCCAAGGGAAGACTGGAATAAACCAGGCCTCAGCCGCAGTGCAGCGTCGCAAAGTGAGCTACTGCGAGGTGATATGTTCAATGCCGCATAGCGCAGCAGGTGATCGAACTCAGTACCTTTCGTGTACAAAGCAAAGACCGTACCGCTAGTTGCCCCTCCAGTCTTTAGTTATTCCAGTCTTCCCTTGTTATAGACCTAAAGACAAACTTCCCCTTGGGGGTGAATAAAGCGAATTTTATTTTTTTCAATTTCTATTTAGAATCCACCTGAAGCTCTAAAAGTTGATGCTGAAAGAAATACTTAGGCCCTTCACCCACTGTTTGAGAGAATCTGGAATGACGGGATAATCCCAAAGGATTGGAAAATGGGACACCTCAGTAATTGTAATAATTATAGAGGAATCGCTCTTCTCTCTATCCCAGGAGATATTTTCAACGAACCGTATTATTCTAGAGAGAATAAAGAATGCAACAGGTGCTAAAACAGCGGGACAAACAGGCAGATTTACATACAACCACACATATATGGGTGTGTGTGTGTGTGTGTGTGTGTGTGTGTGTGTGTGTGTGTTTTAATTGAATAAAATGCAATTTGGGTTATCAAACCTGCAAGTAAGTATATGTCGATCCCAACTCAATTGATTGGTAGATACCCAATCCATGTTTTTCGTGCATTTTTTTATCTGCTACATTATAATTTAGATTATCGGCTTCGTGCATAAATCCACAGAGTTTCAGTATGATACCATATCCAGCAACTGATCTTTAAGAAAAATATTACCATATGCGTGGCTATGTGGTATGACACTTGCCTTCAAATCGGAAGTTTCTGGGTTCGAGTTCCGCTCTGAGCGGTGCATTGTTAAGTCCTTGGAAAATGCTATTGACTCAAATTTTCTCTCCGTACACGGGTGTTCCTGTCCGTTAACAACGCTGTGTTTGTCACACACAAAAATTGTAATATCGCCTTACAGGCGTCCAGCATGTTAAGTGTTGCTGTTGGTTGGGACCCTTTGTAAAGCGCTCTGAGCACGTTTAGTGGATATTGCTTTTTAAAAAAAAAACAACTCCCCAACAAAATAAGGTCTTATTGAATCCTATGTTATGATCTTAAACGTTAAAGGTTACACATAGTTTTCTGTGTTGGCACAATATATCGGCTGGATGTTGTGAGTATTTTTCTTAAACTCATAGCACCAATTGCGTGAAGGCGTTTACTACCTATTCCAATCCCTTGTTCAGTGACTGAGTAGTACTTGCTGATGGCTGTGTTGTACACAACTGAGGGGCACATTGCAAGATGCAAATATGGAACTTGTAAACAGCGTACTTGTAACGTACCAACACACAGAACCATGTGTTACCTTAAACGTTTTTGTCTGATTAACACAATAAAGTGAGAACTAATAATAAAAATCGCTGGCTAAAAAGAGCTGAGTGAAATCAATTTCGTTCCTTCTACAACATGAAAAGTGTTTGAAATGGATTCCTCTATGCCATCGGTCGACCCGTAGCTACTTTTAGTACACGAGGAATCGGTCAGCCCCACTCACTCACTCAATCCTCTCCGGGCCTTCTGGCTCTCCACCTGGTCCTGTCCGCAGCTATTCTTGGGGCCATCTCGAGGGACAGACCTCTCTGCTTTAGGTCCCTCACAAAAGGTAGAATGAAGTTGACGTCACACGGGTATTTGCTATTTTTATTTTGCCTTCCACGTTTATGAGTAATCCTCCTTTCGTTCAATATCTATAGATAGTATGTGCTTGGCTAAGAAGATCACAACATTGCCACTCGGACGTTTAATGGACCAACACACAAAACTATGTGTAACCTTGAACGCTTATAGATAGTTCGAAGATGACGTCACTCAGGTCTTTGTTATTGTATTTTGCCATCCGCGTTTATGAATAATGCTCACTAAACTGTATTAATCCGACTATAAACGTTCATGGATACACACAGTTTTGTGTATTGGTCCGTTATACTTCCGGATGGCAATGTTATGAGCTTCTTAGCCAAGCGCATACTATCTATAGTCTGGTTAGTACAGTTTAGTGAGAATTACTCATAAACGTGGATCGCAAAAACCAATAACAAAGACCTGAGTGACGTCAACTTTGTTCTTTCTACAGATCGCTTCCAATTGGATTCAATAGTCTGATGTCACGCCGCCTGGCAACGGCGGCCATCTTGGTTCTAAACAAAGAAAATCATTACTTTTTATTCTTCATGCTGGCTTGAACTTTTCATATGCCTTGTGATCAGAATGTGTAAAAGTCAAAACATTGTCAAATTTATGTTTTTTTCCCCTCTGGATATGCTTTTATGCTCGCCGGAGAAATATTTCATACAGGCGTCCGCCATTGTTCCGATAGTTTAGAGCCAGTGTTGCTAAGTTACCATGCGTCATTATGAAGGAAGTGACGTTACGACTATTGAATCCTATTATGAAATTATGAAAGAACAGAGAGAGAAAGAGATAGATAGATAGATAGATAGATAGATAGATAAATAGAGAGAGTAAAAAAGGAGAGAGAGAAAGAGAGAGAGAGAGAGAGAGAGAGAGAGAGAGAGAGAGAGAGAGAGAGAGAGGACCACAGGCTTTCCCTCTCATAGCTTGTTACAGGAAATAATATAATATGGAGTATGATGAAGATAGTGATGGTGTTATAGGGGAATGATGAAAGTGAAGGATTGTAATGAAAATATTAGGAAGGTTGTTGTGATGATGATGATGATGATGATGATGATGATGATGATGATGATGATAATGGATGATGATGATGATGATGATGATGATGATGATGATGATGATGATGATGATGATGATGATGATGATGATGACGTTGTTGTTGCCGTATTTTTTTTTTTCGATGACTACGATATTACTAGTGTGCATCTGTGTGAGTGTGTCTATGTCAATATTGTATTGTTATAAATGTGTAGCCAAATGACAAATTGCCACTTTTTTTAGGACAATAAAGATTTATTATTTATTTATTTATTTATTTATTTATTTATTTATTTATTTATTTATTTATAGCTTGCCAGGCATACCATCCAAGTGAGTTGGGGAAAAAGAAATAATAAAAATAATAACAAAGAGCCGAGTGATATCGACTTCATTCAATCAAAAGTCTCGCTCCAAGAAACATCTACATTTTGTAACGATTTTATTGAGGACATGGGTTTAGGTACAATGCTCACAACATCCACCAGCCGGATATAACGTACCAATGCACAGAAGTGTGTGTTAGCTTGAACGTTTATAGTCTGTCCTATATGATTTAGTGAGAACCAAGCATTAAAATTGCTGTCAAATTAAAAAAAAAAAATAATAACGAAGGGCTGAGTGACGACTATTTCGTTTTTTTCTATTGATGCTATAAGTTTATCTAAAAAAGAAACTCATAACATCCGACAGCTGTTTCTAACGTACGAAACACACAAAACTATGGGTAACATTGAACGTTTATAATCTGATTAATACTATTTAGTGAGGACTACTCATAAACATGGCTGGCTGAAAATAATAACAAAAGAGCAGAGTGACGTCAATTTCGTTCCTTCTACCTTGTGGGCACACTTTACTTTATTGCAAGAACAGTTATCCTGTTATGAGATTATAAACACTACTCATGGTCTTGACAACACAGTGAGATGGAATCAAAACTAATGAACAAAAGAGCGGGTTGAAATCATTCATGTTTTTTCATTGTAGACAGAGATCATCATTGTGATTTTTGGTTGGAAACTGAAAAGACACTATCTGGAAACGTTACGAAGCAAGAAGTACAAGACAGGAAAATAAAGACCCAAGTTTTACTATCATATTTTCATATTTTACAACAGATTTTAAAATTAAACTTTGATTTCATCTGCTTTTATTTGAAGGTAAGGCTTTTATTCGCATTCAAGTTTGTCGTTGTGTGATTGTTACAATTTAAACGGCTATGCGGTCTTGTTTATGACACTTTGTCTTCGGGTCGGAAGATCCAGGGTTTGAGTCATGCTATGGGAGGCGCATAGTTGAGTCCTTCAGATAGGCTCTACTCACATTCTCTCATCGGACTCGGGTGTAAAATGAGTACATGGCCGTTAACAGTGTTGTCTGTCGGAAAAAAATATATCGCCTAACGGGCATCGTGTCTCGCCCTACATGTTACGCGTTACTGTAGGCTAGGAATCCCCTTGTAAAGCGCTTTGAGCACGTTTAGTTACGCTATATAGAAGCTCATTTTTAAATACTGAGGGAGGTGTCTGTTAACCTGAGAAAGGGACACCATCACCATAAAATCCGCATCGTCAAAATTAATTTGTGACGTGCCCCCCCCCCCCCCCCCCCAATATCGTGTTTGTGAACCAATTGACGAAAATGGATTTAAGTTACCAAATTAATGATCAGACATGACTTATTACTCTTTAATCTGTTATATTTCCTTCCTTGATAACAAAAATTGGTGAAAGTCTCATTTGATACAAATTCAACTTTCAACTAAAATGCCCGACATGATGGTAGAAATTCCATATGCAGACGCCACTTAAATGACAATAAGAAAATATAGATAAAATGAAGTTGACGTCACTCATGTCGGGTTTTTTTTTTTTTTTTTTTTTTGCCATCCGCGTTTGTGAGTAATGCTCACTAAGCTGTATTAACCAGACTAAAGGTTCAAGGTAACACATAGTTTGGGAGGCCTTCCGAAAGCTCCTACCTCCCCAGTATTTTCTTACAATGTTCTAGTAGGGGGTTTGGGAAGGGGGAAACTTTTTTTTTTAATGTTCTAGTAGGGGGTTGAGAGGGGGGGGGGGGGGGACTTAAAAAAAAAGTTTCCCACTTCCCAAACCCTCTACTAGAACATTATATATATGTTTTAAAAAAAAAAGAATACTGGGGATGTAGAAGCTTTCGGAAGGCCTCCCCATAGTTTTGTGTTGATCCGTTATACTTCCGGATGGCAATGTTGTGAGCTTCTTAGCCAAGCGCATACTATCTATACTGATTGCTCACCGGTAGTTAAAATTAAAGTTTTGTCTAAAGGGGAGGCCTTCCGAAAGCTCCTACATCCCCAGTATTTTAGTAGGGGGTTTGGGAGGGGCGGGGGGACTTTCTCTCTCTCTCTTTCTCTCACTTTCTCTCACTTTCTCTTTCTCTCACTTTCTCTTTCTCTCACTTTCTCTTTCTCTCACTTTCTCTTTCTCTCCCTCTCTCTTTATCTCCCTCTCTCTTTCTCTCCCTCTCTCTCTCTCTCTCTCTCTCTTTCTCTCTCTTTCTCTCTTTCTCTTTCTCTCTCTCTCTCTCTCTCTTTCTCTCTCTCTCTTCTCTCTTCTCTCTTTCTCTCTCTCTCTTCTCTTCTCTCTTCTCTCTTCTCTCTTTCTCTCTTCTCTTTTCTCTCTTCTCCCTCTTCGCTCCCTCTTTCGCTCTCCCTTCTTCTCGCTTCCTCTTTCTCTCTTCTTTCTCTTCTCTTCTCTTCTCCTCTTCTCTTTTCTCTTTCTTTTCTCTCTCTCTCTCTCTCTCCTCTCTTTCTCTCTCCTCTTTCTCTCTCTCTTCTTCTCTCTCTCTCTCTTTTCCTCTCTCTTCTTTCCTCTCCTTTCTTTCTCTCTTTCCTCTTCTCTTCTCTCTCTTCTCTCTTTCTCTCTCTCTTTCTTTCTCTCCTCTCTTCTTCTCTCTCTCTCTTTCTCTCTCTTCTCTCTCTCTTTCTCTCTCTTCTTTCTCTCTCTCTCTCTTTCTCTCTCTCTCTTTCTCTCTCTTTCTCTCTTCTTCTCTCTCTCTTCTCTCTTCTCTTTCTCTTCTCTCTTCTCTCTCTTTCTCTCTCTCTCTTTCTCTCTCTTTCTCTCTTTCTCTCTCTCTCTTCTTTCTTTCTCTTTCCTCTTTCTCTTCTTTCTCTCTCTCTTTCTCTCTCTCTTCTCTCTTTTCTCTTCTTTCTCTCTCTTTCTCTCTCTTTCTCTCTCTCTTTCTCTCTTCTTTTTTCTCTCTTTTTCTCTCTCCTTCTCTCTTTTCTCTCTCTTTTCTTCTCTTTTTCTCTTCTCTCTCTTTCTTTCTCTCTCTCTTTCTTCTTCCTTTTTCTTCTTTCTTCTTCTTTCTTTCTCTCTCTTTTCTCTCTTTCTCTTCTCTCTCTCTTTCTCTCTCTCTTTTCTCTTCTTCCTCTCTTTCTTCTCTTCTTTTCTCTCTTTTCTCTCTCTTTCTATTTTCTTCTTATTTCTCTCTATTTCTCTTTTTTCTCTTTTCTTTCTCTTCTCTCTCTCTCTCTCTCCTTTCTTTCTTCTCTCCTTTTTCTCTCTATTTTTTTTCTCTTTCTCTTCCTTTTCTCTCTCTTCTCTCTCTCTCTTCTCCTCTCTTTCTTTCTCGCTTGTTCTTCTTTCCTCTTTCTCTCTTTCTCTCTCTCCTCTCTTCTCTTCTCGTTACTCTCTTCTTTCTCTCTCTCTCTCTCTCTCTCTCTCTCTCTCTCTCTCTCTCTCTCTCCTACCTACCTACCTACCTATCCAGTGGATCAGCTAACACCAAACTTCCATTTCTGGTGGAATTTTCATCTTTTTCATTATCAGTCCAGTTTTGCGCTCTCTCTTAGTCTCCATTCCATGAGGCTAATGTGTCTTTTGTTCAGAATTGATCTTATGGGTCCTGTCCAGAGGCTTTATCCAGAGAGGGAAATAGTCGCATGAGTTTATTGTTCGAGATTTTTTCTCGTGGTGATCCTTTGGCAATGTCAGATTTCATACTAGCCACAAGGATATAATGCTTTTGGGTCTCTTGACTTAAGATCTCTGATTTTTAAAAAAAATTGGTTACTTTGAAATTTTTGTGCGGTTTTGTGGTCAAGTCGTATGCCACTCATCTTTGGAACTATAGTCCCTGGTTCGAGTCCCGCTCTTGGGGCACAAAGTTGAGTCGTTGGAAAGACTCATTACTCATATTCTCTCACAGCGCTTGGGTGCACAATACCTAGCGAAAACAGCGTTGTCTTCTTCCGTTAAGGCCAAAGCTTCAGGCTGAAGATTGTCTGGCCGTCTTTTCGGTAATAGGTGTTTTAGAGGGAAGCGGGGAGCAATTTTTTGAAGTCATCAGTCGGAAGGGTTTGTTTACAAGTTGGCAGGGAGTTCCAAATCGGATGGTGGAGGGGAAGAAAGTCCAGATGATGGTTTATTTTTAAGTAGGGGATTTTAAAATTAAATGCCAAGTTTCTTGTTTTGTTGTTGTTCCGTTTCAAATGGCTCGTTGGAATTTCGAGTTTTCCGTTTTGTGTTTTGTGGAATACGAGGAGTTTGTTGATGGGGTTTCCATGTAACGGTTTCCATTGGAGATTGTTCATGAGCTGAGTTACTCTCATATCCCGCTCATAGTTTCCACTGACAAATCTGGCCGCCCGACGTAGGACTTTTTCTAGCTCATTGATTTCTTGTGGTGTGTGGGTCCCAAACTGAGCTGCTATATTCCAGTATGGGCCTGCCTGACATGTGCTTCATAGCATTTCTTTTTCACAAACTGGTGGCAGTGGCGGATTTGTCGAGGAAGGCTATGGTTTTATTTGCCTTAGTAGCTATGTTGGAAATATGCTTCTTCCACTTCAGATTACTGTACAGGGGGTCACGCCGAGGTACTTTGCATTCTCCACTGTCGCTGTTGAAATAAAAAATAATTTTAATGTCGCCTTTTAGGCGTCATGTCTGTTTCTACATCTCAAATGTTGCCGTTTCTGTTGACACTTGACACTTTGCAAATTCTCTCCCCGATTGTCTCTCCAATTTCATCCGATTGCCTCCGGTCGTCTGTTCATACCGACCTCTGGGCTACAGACGGGATCAATGTATTTTAATTCAGAAAAGTAAATGGAGCAGGCTTTTATGTAGATAACAATTGAAATGCCAGAAGACAAAAGAGAATAAAACTTTCGCGTCGATGGAAGCTCGAGCCCACGACCCTACTGCCTGGCCGGGGAGAGGGTAGCACGACCGTCAGAACCATCAGCCACTCCCAGGCGGAGTTGTAATAATAGGGTCGTGGGTTTGAGCCCTCATCGCCGCGTTTTTATTCTCTACTGTTTTGTCAATGTATGTGTGGCCTATTGTCTAAAAAGTTTTGTCCCGGTGATTTCGATGAAAGTTGCAATAATTGTAAAAACTTTTGAGATTTTGATTAGAATAATGCATTTATTGAGAATAAACAGATTTTATGATCATGTTAAACTTAAATATACACTTCTGTGTATATCGCTCCGATATAATAACAGACTGAGAGCAAATTATGATTAAATGCGACTCGGTTTAAATGCTATCTCGTGCTGTCCCTTTTTTATATGAGCCACATTTACTCACTTATTTTTACTTTCCACCTTAATTGACTCATTTAGGTACCTCTCGTTAACATTTTGAGGGGTCACATTTGACCTCTTATAATCTATTTGTTTTTTGTTTTTTTTAATTTCTTCGAAACCTCATAGGACAGTATTTACAATTTGAGATTTAGACTCTGGATGTTGAACAAAAATAATTTTTCTTATGTTAATTATAAGTTTAAAAATTGAGAATTTCCTCGAAACATTAACTTCATGCCATTAACCCGAAGATAAACCCTTTATGAATGGAAGTTAAGTACGCAGAGTGGTCTACCCTGCTATCCTAACAGGCGTTGTAAGTACAGGAAATCACTATTAAAGCGCCATTAGGATTGTAATATTCGCAGTTTAATATTGTGATGTGCTCAAAACACTTTCTGGTTGAGCCTTTTATTTTTATTGGTAAAGGAAATTATTATGAATACATATGAAAACAATTTTGTTAAATCAATGCTTGTATTCTTTCATACCTTGTACGCGATATAACCTTCCGTAAGTTATCCTATTCTTTTAATTCTTCATTTTCTAGATTTTTATAAACCATGTCTCGACTTCTGTATGAAGTGGCTGTGCTGAGTGACAGAACTCGAAACCAAGGGATCCAGTGGAATATAGAACCCATCTGCACCAGCATTAATTGCAGAATACATCCACCCTCCCTCTTCAATGTTTTCACTTGTGTTGACTGCGCAGAATTGAATTTATGCAGAGACTCTAAAACATTAGAAAATTCGATCCAGAAGATGTGTCCTTCTTCTGGGCAATCTAAGAACTTTATTATTCATGACGTTTTTGAAACCGCGCAAACTATATCTGGATATTCTTCAGGATCTCAATCAACCCAGTTTTCAGAGTATGTGATAAGCGAAAGCAGCAGTAACGAGTGGCTGAAAAATTCATACATTGTCAATGATGAGACATCCGGTGCATATTCTGAGGAAAATGTTGAATGGAGCGATGGAAATTCTGATGAGTTCATACCGTTCGACCAAGGTATCGAGACGGTGATTTTAGAAGCACCAAAATCCCTTAGAAGTGATGATCAAGAGAAAATTAGCAATGACGGAGACCTTTCTCGTAAAGCAAAGGATAAAGACATTGGTATTGAAAAAGAAAATGAAGAATCAAAAGATCCGATAACAAAAGTTAGATCATTTCGTGACGCGTTGCTAGGTTTCGATGTCTTGAATGGACCATCTTCCACTGAAGAGAAAAATTCAATGTCAAATTTAGAAACTTCTATAGAAAGTTTAAAAGGCAAACCTAGTGATATGAATAACCCACCGATGTCTTTGTCTGTTCCAGAGTCCGAGGACGCCTGCACTGGTTTGCGTCCACATTTTGTAAACAAGATGGTGAAGTTAGTTGAGCCTGGAGATGAAGAACCGGTGGTTTGCCTTTTCCCTGATCAGAATGAGAATATCGACATTGGTAAGAATGGCAACGGTGGTCTCAACCTTATGAGTCGAAATGAACAAAAAGCGCAAAATGATCAAAAATCTCCAAAAGTCTGTAGATGTGAAGAAAGCTTCAAACCATACCATGCACAGAAAAATGACAAAAATACTAAAATTGGCAGTTATAAGGATATTTACTCGACAACTATGGTAAAATATGGTCATTATAAAACTAAAGTTGAAGATAGCAAAAGTGAAATTTCATCGACTCCAACCGGAAATATTTCACAAGGAAAGTTAACTTCTCCCAGAAGGATAACCCCACCCAGAGAAAATGAAGGTTTAGATAGTCTGCTTTTGGCAGGAAAAGGAAAATCTAAAAATAAGAAAAAACGTCAAAAGCTGGCAGCCGTTTTTACACCACCTACTTATCAAAATGAACTTCTAAACAATGATATATTGAATCGTGCCTCTAAGACACCATCACCAACTACTCAATCAGAAGATGATGACATGAACTCTTCGAGATCACCACCATCAATCTGGAAAATCAATGAAAACATAGAATTTGACACAGACACAAAAGAATTTCCAAGTTTGCAACAAAAACAAAACCGAAATCATAAACAAGATAATCTAAATAACAATTCACTTGCCAAAAACCATGACCATTTGGAAGTTTTCACTGATAGCGGATTAGGTAGTACTCGTTTGGAAGAAACGTCACATTCACTTCGAAGAGAAAATTATGAAAGTTCTATTATACAAGTACAAAATGAAGCGATGTCAGTGGAAGAACAAAGTGAAGCGGTGTCGACGGAAATACAAAGTGAAGCAATGTCAACGGAAGTGCAAAGTGAATCGACATCAGCGAAAGTTCATACAGAGGCACCATCAATTGAATCTACATCTAACAGCCGATGGTCTGAGCTCAGTAACCTAACGCAAAACAACAACAAACGTCTAACGCTACAGGGACCTCCTTATAAATGTAACATACGACATGAAACCGACTTTAGAATGTTACGGATCTTTCTGTTGGACTGGATTCACGCCATGCCAGGTTTATTACAAACACCAGAAAATCTGAAAACTATTTTGTCTATTTCTCAACGAATTGTAAGGATTGCTGTTAGAAAACCATATAAACCAATTGACGTTAAGATGGCAGAGAAATATCAACAAATGGAGAATATAGACTTGTATAAAGACCGCCTTATGACGTGTCATTATGGCACAGGGTTTTGTTTTTATATAGATCAGCAAAAAATGTACATTCGGACACATTCCCATATTGTCGGTTCACCGCAGGATGCCAGATCCACCTTTGTTCAGTTTAACATTAATGATCTAAAATGCAATGGCGAAGTAATTGTAGAGTGCATGGGTCTTGCATACGATTTTGAAAAAGACAATCATTCCTTAACCTCCATTTTCACCTGCGCTACGCCTCCGGAATTAATCAGCTATCTTCATCTGTTCAAAACTGTTCCAATCATTCAAAGAACGAGTGTTTTTGAAAATGACACTAGTGACGTTACAGATTCTAGCACAGAATCTAGTTCTACGGGTTTTGAGGAGAATAGTAGTGATCAAATGGGTAAGATATCACAGACTCATGAAATATGGGAAGCGTCTAACAACCAGGAAATGTTGAATAATATAAACAACGCACGAAACCAGGCCCACACTCAAAATCTTTCTTCGCTTAAAATGCTGCAAGATGCCTTTCAAATTGATTCAAACAAAACTCTTCTTCCACAAGAGACTGAGATCAAAGCTGATGAAGAAGCCATAGAAAACACAAAACCAATATGGGGTGGGTTTTTGGAAGATTACACGACGTTTGCATATGATATCAAACCACCTCCCCAAGAGCTAGAAAATATATCGATGGAAAGCGAACTCAACATCCCTGTATACCACGACTTCGATAAGAATGACTTCAAAACGGTTTTACCAATTAAGGGTATCAACAACTTCTATGACTCTTTCAACAGCTATTCGGGTAAGTAACATATATAAAGCAATATATACCCTAGATCATAAAAAAGTATAAACATTTTTGAGTCATCATAATAATATTTTGAAACGTAGCATAAAACTGTTTACTGTGTAGTTTATTTTATGGACATTATAATTATCTTTTAAGATCTTTTTTTTTTTTACCTCAATGTTCCTTCTCTGTGATATGCCCGTGCTGTTTTGATCGTTTTGCAACCTACTGTTTAAGAAGTGTGTATTGCAAAAACTTTGCATGCGTTTCTTTCTCGACTTCAATCAACTTTTTAAAAAAAAATTGTTCCAAAATTGACAATGTCAAGACCTAATTTAGAATCGCATGGCCTAGTGTTGGGCACCATAAAGCAAGCACTTCGGTTAGTAAAGTCGCAAGACTTCAATTTCAAGATATGTTAGTTTATTTATTGATCTCTGGGAGACTTGGTGACGTTTCATTGATGATTGAATTATCCATCTGATTAAATTGAACGGTATTACTTTTTCAGTCACCGAAGCGCCTTCTTAATGGTACCCAACCACACGGTCATGTGCTTCTTAATGTCTTAGCAGTGTCGATGAATGTTGCAATGGTTTTTTTTAGTTGCAACGAGTTGAGAAAGACGGCAAATGTAAGATTTTCGTCCTCCGTGTATTTTTTTTTTATTTTTATTTTTTTTTTTTTGGATTTTTTTTTTTGTAGAGAATGGGGTGCAAACAGGTTAAATGGCATGTGCATATCGTAAAGGAAAATGGATGTAAAACAATCTTGAAGATAATGGCACCGTTCATAACATCAAACTACATAGCCAAACAGCTTTGTTACAAATTATAAATATGAGATCGATTTTAAATGTGTATATTTTTTAAAACTCGAGTATTGAAGTAACATTTTATATGGAAATTTTGTCCTTTCATGATAATTCTATTAGTGGATTTGCCACAATCTTATTGCTTCTTGCAATTTTCTTTCATATCCCCAGTGTTCTTATCGCTTGCACCTTTTGGAGAACTCGATGGGAGATTCAAATTAGCTAATTATCCTGGTGACTTCAAATGTTATGTCACACATAAACATATCTCGAACATTTAACAATGGCAAACATTGCAGTAATATTATAATTGTTATAATTGCAGGGAAATGTGTTTCAAAGATGCGTGTTGTCGCAACGCATGGTGTAGTGACACACTTGCGCATTGTGCAGTGTCGTGACGTATGGTGTCGTGTAACGTATGGTGTCGTGTAACGTATGGTGTCGTGATGTATGTTGCAGTAATTCGATTGGCACAATCTCATTTCCTGTCTAGTTTAATTTCAGTTGAGCTTTGTGAACTCGAGCCCTTTACTATTAATTTATTTCCTTTTATCATTTAGTTTGCAGGAGCATTGTTAGGTTCCTTAAGTTTCAGTAGACACCGACCCGTCAGAGGGACGGTACCAATATTTTGAAGTTCCCCAAGATCAATAAATAATCAAAATAAATAAGTCCTTTTATTCATCCCAGAGCGAAAATTTGTCTCTCTTGTCTATTCCAAGGGAATACTTGAATAACCCATGCGTCAGCCGCAGTGCAGCGCCGCAAATTGAGCTAGGGTGAGGTGATCGAACTTGGTACCTTTCTGGTACGAAGCAAAGACCGTACCACTTAGCAACCATGTTCCGTAAAGGCATAATCACAATATGCCCATTAAAACCCTTGTTCAGTTGAAAGACAAGAAAGACTTCATTATACCAGTCTCCACTCAAGGCTACATTACTACTAAAAATAGGCAAAAGATTTATATCAGTATTTCTCATGCAATCAGAGATCCAACGCCAGGGAAACGGACCCTTGATAGCAGACAATACTGGAAACAATACGAATTATTTTTGGGTTTTTTTTTTCTCTCTCGACAGCTGATGTCATCGACTTTGCCATGTACAAACCCAGGCATTATCACAATGTTTCTCCATTCATCGAGCCGTCGTCAATTTGGGATTACGCTTCTCTCATCTACGCCCAGCACGACCACAAAGAAAGTTACAACCAAGCCTTTACACCAAACATTTTGAAACATTTCGACAGTCGAGGGAAACCCTGCGGCACTGAAACCAAAAGAGAACTTTTTAATCTAAATCTCAATCCAGGTGATGCCTCCGATAGCTATGATTATAACTTATTACATATTGAAAAATCAAGTGGCACTGTACTGCCGAATGATTCTGAGTTGGAACGCATTGTAAATGATCTAGTCTCAGAAAAAACAAACAAATCACCGATAAAACCTCAGGAATCCAATAGTGCTTTCGAAACGTGCATCAACACCGCTTTAATTATCTCGTATCCTCACGGTGGCGCCAAAATGGTTTCGACGGGATCCATCTCATCCAACCATTATGGCGGAGAACTGTATGATATCCCGACGTGCGTTGGTTGTTGTGGCGCACCTTTGCTCGCCTTTACTGAAGACAGGAAAATATATTTGACGGATATCGTACACAGTGGAACTGCTAAGGTTAACAATAAAATTCAACAGTTCGGCCTCTCTTGTTACTACGGAAACGCTTACAGCTTTGCCCAGAAAATGGTTTACTCCTATTAGAACATAATTTGTGTATCCATCGGATTCATTTTAAGATTTCTTAGTATAAACATTTTACCATTTATATTTTGTGGGAAAATAAATTAAAGATTAAGAAAAAAGAAAGAAGGGGGGGGGGGGGGAAGCTGGAAGGTGTAAGGCATGCTATTTTGTTGTTACAACTTTATTTATTTTTTAAAATGTCCAACATTCTTTCGTATTATTTGAATGCAAACCAAGCTATAATCTTGTAAATTCGAATTTTTTTATAATCTTCTGAAAGGTCAAATTTCTAGACTTAAATTATCTTATACAACCTGCTGCATTTTCCCCATTTTATAAAATTATAGTTATATAAGATGACTAAAAGAGCATCTAGCTACAGTTTGTTTAATGTGAAATCGGCTAATCCTGTGTCATAATGGGAAGTTTCGTTTCGCTTTTTTTTCTTCTGATTTTATCTGATTTTATTTAAGCTATGATTATGATACTTGGTTTTAATTAGGTTATAAGCTGTAAAATTGAAAGTTTTTAAGTTTTCAAATATTTTTTAAAAATTATTTAAGTTTTGGTGTTCACAGGTTGTCTATTGACATTTTTAAAAATTGAGTCTTAACATTTACTAACTGAAGAGTGATTTTTAATAAAGACTATATTTATTTACTTTAACATTGGTATCTTTTCTTTTTTTTTTTCCTTATCAGTATCAGTTTACTTTTTTTTTCTTTGGATGACATGTCGTGGAAGTTCTTCTATGCACAGAGTGGACTTATCATGGAATTGCATCTTTGTCATGCAATGATACCATTTGGTTTCACTCTTTGGTTTCACCTGTCTGTTGCTAAGACTAAGAGGGAAAATGGGAATGGGTATTTTGGCCTCATGAATGCATTTCTTACAGCATTATCTGCACCCCCTCCTCCCCCTAGTGTGTGTGGGTTTTTTTCATTTTCCTTTTTGATTCCTGTCTTTGTCTTGGAATGACAATAATTGGATTTGCCCTGGTCATGACCGGAGTCCTTGGCTGAGAGGGACACTGTCAGATGCACAGTGATAATTTCGGAATATTTTTTTTCTTTGTAAACCATATCTCTGTTATGTAGTGTTGCATTTTTTTGTTTGAATTTGTAAGCATTCGAGCGTATTCCACAAAGTGAGATCCGGTACTTTTGTCTGGATAAAACTATGCTTTTTGAATATTTGTTCCTTATTTTAGCCGATTCCCGTTGTCTTACATTTTATTTCTTTGATTATTTTTTGTTTGTGGGGGTCGGGGGGGGGGGGGGGGAGTGAAGAGGGGTGGCTATTCCATTTCCTTCCTTTTTGCTGGCACTGAAATGACCTAAAATGTCTCGAACACCCTTAAAATAAAATTTTAAAAAACCTGGCGCTGTAATGAAATAAATGTTTTGCAAGCGTCTTTAACTCGTATAAACAAAAGCAAGTGAACAATAAGCGGGAACGATCAGACGCATATTGTAAGCATTGAGGAGGGAGAGACTCCTATTGGACCGGAGTAAAATTCATTCATTAATAATCTTGCTTTCTCTTCTATCAGCCTTTCCCATATTTTGTCCTTCCCATGTGGTTTTGTTTACGTTTTCTGGAATGGGACTATTGGTTTCACCCCGAACATGTCGGTGGAACGGTTAGACGCATATTTGTTTTCTGTTTTGTTGGGGTTTTTTTTTTTGTTTTTTTTGTTTTTTTTTTGTTTTTTGGTTTCGTTTTATTGTTTTTTTTTTGTTTGTTTTTTTTTGTTTTGTTCGTCTTGTCTTTGTTCTGATGACTATTTACTGGTTTCACCTAGTATTGGTGAGGGAAACTGCCAAATCAAACGCCTGGGTGGGGATCCTGACCTTCCATAGCGGGCAGGGGGGTACATACTGTGTCTTCTATCCCCTTATATCTCTTTTACAACATGCTTTCTGTCTTTGTCTTGGAATGAGATTACTTGGTTTTGTCCTGGCCCTGGCCCGAGTCCTGGCTGGGAGGGAAACGGTCAAATGCATAGTTATTGTTTTGAGAGATGATATTTTTTTCCCTTGTAAATCATCTCTCTGTTATGTATTATTATATATATTTTTAATGTATAATGAAATGTAAGCATCTGAGTGTATTCCTCCTTGTTGGATTTTGTGCTTGTGTCCGGATGTGATATAGGTGATCTCAAGCTAAGTACATTGATGGTATGCTCTTGGAATCTACATCTGATCCCTATTTGTTCCCAGTTCCCCTTTGTCTTACTCTCTCTTGGGTGCTTTAATTGTAATTCTAGAACTTTCGACTATCCCATTTTCTTCCTTTTTACTGGCGCTGATATAACCTAAATGTGTTGCAAGCTCCGTAAAACCCTTAAAAACAAACAAACAACAAATCAAACACGTTGTCAGCGTAATTTGAATTGGCGGAACATTGGCCCTCAGAATTAGATTTTTTAGTGTGTATCTATCCTTAAATGAGAGGAAAACGAGTCGTTCTTTATAAACATTCTAGTGTATTCCTTATAGTATTGTCTCGCACGAGGATGGGTTTCCTTGAAGCTATATCGGAGATTAACTAGTCTAATTTGGAAATTGTCTGCCTGGTGTGCGATTTGCTTTACGAGAAAAGTTCGCTCTAAGTCATGTGAGAAAACGGTGTACATGGAATAATTTGCATTCAACGAAGATCTATGTCGTGTCTCTGACATTGGAAGGCCCAATGCTCGACACAAGGATAGTTCTGGGTGGGGTTCCTGACCTCCCATAGTTGGCAGGGAGATACTTACTGTGTCTTCTATCCCCCTATATCTGTTTCCCAACTTGCTTTGTCTTGGAATGAGATAACTTGGTTTTGTCCTGGTCCTGACCGGATGCCCTGGCTTCGAGGGAAACAGTCAAATGAATAGTTAGTTGTTTTGGGGAGATTATATTTTTTCCCTTATTGTAAATCATCTCCCTGTTATGCACTGCATTGTTTTCTTTATATTATATATTATTTGTAAAACACTCGATTGTATTCCTCTTAGTGTGGACCTGTGCTTGTGTCTGGAGACTTTTGGTGATCTCTAAGTACTTTGATAGTGTGCTCTTGGAATCTACACATGTTTCTTATTTGAACCAATTCCACTTTGTCTTACCTTTTCTTGGTGGTTGATTTAATTGTAATTCTAGAACTTTTACTATCCCATTTACTTCCTTTTTACTGGCGCTGATATGACCTAAATGTATTGCACGCGTCGTAAAACCCTTAAAAAAATAAAAGGATAGTTTTCTCCTGGGATCCTATAAAAAACTTCTGTCCTTTGCTCTGAAAAACAAAACGCGTTATTGAAATTTTTGCCAGAATACTCGTCCTTGAAATTCGATAGATTAAAACAACCCCATCTTGTCAAAAATCCTCAACTAAGTAAAGTCCCATGTTTGAGAAATTTTGTCAAGATGAGGATCATTTTAATCGATTTATATTTAAAGGGAGTTTTCTTGTCAAATTATTGTTTCCAGTACGTCAGCTTTGTTTTGCGTTTTCCTTAGACGTCTGTGACCCAAGTGTTTCTGGCACTGAACCATAAATCTGGCTTGACATCTTATCCTGGGGCTGTTTGTGTGAGCTTTAGGGGTTTCCAGATAGAGAATATTTTGTCCCTTCTCTCTGGCTTTCTGTCCTTGTCCCGGAGTGAGGCGACTTGGCTTTAATAATATATCTTTATGTCCCCCAAATAGTGGCAATGTGTCATTTGGTTACACATTTATAACAATACAATATTGACATAGACACACACAAGTTGCACACTAGTAACATAGTAGTCATCGTAAAAAAAAAACAAAAAAAAAAACAAAAAAAACAAAAAAAAAAACAAACAAAAAAAACAAAAAAAAAAAAAAAAAAACCGGCATCACATCATCAACATCACCATCGTCGTCATCATCATCATCATCATCATCATCATCATCACCATCATCATCATCATCATCACCATCATATCATCACCATCTTCATCATCATCATCCATCTTCATCATCATCATCATCATCATCATCATCATCATCATCATCATCACCATCATTCATCATCATCATCACAACAACCTTCCTAATATTTTCGTTACAATCCTTCACTTTCACCATTCCCCTATAACACCATTCACCATCTTCATCATACTCCATATTATATTATTCCTGTAAAAAGATACGAGAGGGAAAGCCTGTGGTCCTCCCCCCCCCCCCTCTCTCTCTCTCTCTCTCTCTCCCTCTCCCTCTCCCTCTCCCTCTCCCTCTCTCTCCCTCTCCCTCTCCCTCTCTCTCCCTCTCTCTCTCTCTCCCTCTCTCTCCCTCTCTCTCTCTCTTTCTCCTTTCTCTCTTTCTCCTTTCTCCCAAATATTTTGACAATCGGATCTTTTTCCTTCTATTTCTGAAGACACATAAATGACCTGAAAGTGTTGCAAAACTTATAACACATTAAAAACCAAAAGAAACTGGATTTTTCTCATTTGATATGTTGTCCTGTCATTTGGAAATAATCTCTCCATAACAAGGTGATTGCTAATCTTAGCAAACAACAAGGGTATTACTTTTAATGGTATGAGTTTCAGTTTAATACTCACTTGTTCTACTCGGTGGTCAATCGTACCGATACACAACTAACCTTAAACGTTTATACTGGTAAGAACTATTCATCCAACTAGCTGTCGATAAACAATGACAAATGGCAGTAAGAACAACTTTATTCAATTGTTTGTATCAACTATAACACTGTCCGAACGGGTTTGAGGCTGGAGGGTAGATTACAAACCCTGTATTTCGATTGGTAAAAAATCTAATGGTGAATGGGAGCGATCTTTATTCATGTTTTCGTCCAACTTGGTCATCGATCACATGATTTGTTGCTGTGCAACGATTGGACATTTCTCAATGCATCAAAACACGCTGTTTTGCTTATGAAAGTTGTAAACATACCAATGAGTCCTGCTGAGCAAAATGACCAATTGTAATGTTGGATATATTGATCAAACTATGAACACTTTTTCTATGTGGGTCATTTTGAGCACACTTTGCAATGTGACCAATGATCTCGAACACATGGAAATGTAATATAGATCATCCCATTCTCCACACGCTACGGCAAAGAGTGTGTAGGGTAACGTATTAACCAAGAGCTCTCACTTCTCTTAACCGCAATGCTATTGTCGCGTGCCAGGCGAGAGAGCGAGGTGGGTGTGCTCCGCGTGTATCAAGCGCGCTAGGCTTACTGATACAATGAAGAAAATACGAGTAGAAGACGGAAGATGCGTGGCTTCACCAAAAGCGGGAAGTGAGAGCTCTTGGTATCATAACAATCGTTACCTACACGCTCTTTGGCTATGGGCACGTTGACCCAAAGCTTTAGATAGTATTAACCAGACTATAAAAGTTCATGGTTACACATAGTTTTGTGTGTTCGTCCGTTATTTCCTGATGGCAATGTTATGAGCTTCTTAGCCCCTACTATCAAAAGGCAGGCCCCATGATTGTGGGACTAAGTGGATTCAGATTCCGACTCGACAAAAGAATATATACGAGTATTTCTCTTTAATCTATTTCTGATCCATTAAAAACCCTACACACAAGTTCAAAAATCGTTCACCATTGTCATCTAACTGTCCTATAGATACTATTCGTTTATCAAAAAAGCTCACAACATCCACCAGCCGGATATTACGTTCAACACACAAAACGATCTACAGATAGTATGCGCTTGGCAAAGAAGCTCACAACATTGGTATCCCGAAGTATAACGGACCAACACACAAAAACTCTGTCTAACCATTAACTTTTATAGTCTGATTAATACAGTTAAGTGATAATTACTCATAATGTGGATGGCATAAAACAATAACAAAGACCTGTAGTGACGTCAACTTCGTTCTATCTATTACCTTGAACGTCTGATTGATAAATTTAGTGAGGACTACTCATTAAAAAAAAGGCTGGCGAAAAAAAAACAAAAAAGGGGGGAATGACGTCAATTTCGTTCTATCTATTGCTTGAAAAGACTATTATAACTATCATACACAGTATCTATCATCCATTCCATTTGGGCAAATCCTTATGTCGTTGCTGGTCTACACTTGTGACTCACCGCCTCAAAACGGTATTATGTCAGGGTGGTTTTGATGCTAAAAATTAAATTTATGAATTTTCTTTATGAGTCTTGAGATTAACCCCCCCAAATAAATAAATAAATAAATAAATAAAATAAATAAAATAAAAACAAACAAAAAAAAAACAACAAAAACAAAAAAAAAACAACCCCCCCCCCAAAAAAAAACCCAGACAAACAAACAAACAAACAAACAAAATTACAAACAAACAAAAAAACTTTAAAAAACTTGAGCTTTTATATAGCGCATATCCACTAAACGTGCTCAAAGCGCTTTACAAAGGGTCCCTGACCAACAGGAACACGTAACATGTAGAACGAGACATGACGCCTTTAAGGCGATATTATAGTATTTTTCGACAGAGATAACGCTGTTGACGGCCAGCTACTTATTTTACACCTGAGTACGGTGAGAGAATGTGAATAAAGAGCTTTTCCCAAGGACTCAACTTTACGCCGAGAGAA
>NC_088362.1:88991831-88996831 GCF_034508935.2 Berghia stephanieae | reverse complement strand
TTTTAGGGGATTTCAAACACATACCCCGATATCGTGTGTTCACATTCGTTCCCTATTTAAATCTAAACAATTCCCCTTTGTCTTACCTTTTCTCGTATGTCTTTAATTGTAAATCTAGAACCTTAATTTTCTACTATCCCTTATTTTTTTTAACTATCCTATCTTCTTCCTTTTTACGGGCACTGAAGTGTCCTATAAGTCAGATTTAAAAAAATAATGGCGCGTGTTCTTCAGGTATATATATATATATATATATATATATATATATATATATATATATATATATATATATATATATATATATATATATCACCCCGTGTGGTGTCCGGGGTCCCTCAACTGAGAGGGTCAAGAATAGCCCAACGCCAAGCCAGCGTGTCGTAAAAGGCGACTAATGGTGTGTGATTCCCCCATCTTTGAGTCACCTGGTCCTCCAGGTTGGGGGTTGGCAAAGGGTTAACACCCCTTTCCGTTAAACTCAAACCGGTACAGAAACACAGACAGACAAACTAAATCCTTTTTTTAGCTTGGGCGACCGAAGAGTTTCTGGAATTACAGAATTTATGAAGGACAACAGACAAAGCCGAAAGGACTCTGCTGACCCGATGACGTCTTCTCCAAACAAGCAGCTTCGAATTGCGTCGTGGAACGTTCGCACCATGTATGAAGCAGGAAAAAGCTCTCAAGTTGTGACTGAGATGAGAAGATACAGGCTGCATATACTTGGAGTAAGCGAAACCCACTGGATACAATCCGGACAGAAACACCTCAAGTCTGGGGAGAAGATTTTATATTCAGGGAGAGGGGACGGGATTCATACACAGGGAGTAGGAATAATTCTAAGCAAGTTTGCCAAGAAGTCACTGAGAGGATGGGAACAATGCGGAGAAAGGATCATCATGGCGTCCTTTACAACACGGAGTAAGAAGATCAGCATGAACATTGTACAGATCTATGCCCCAACAAATGATGCAACAGATGAGGACAAAGATACATTTTATGGTCTGCTACAACAAGTCATTGACAAGTTGCCAAGGAAAGACATCAACATATTGATGGGAGATGCTAATGCAAAAGTGGGACAGGATAACGTAGGCTATGAAGGTATCATGGGACGTCATGGCATGGGAGAAATGAATGATAATGGAGAGAGATTTGCAAATTTCTGTGCATTCAACAGTTTGGTGATTGGAGGATCAGTGTTCCCCCATAAGAGGATCCACAAAGCAACTTGGGTCTCACCAGATGGTGTGACAGAGAATCAGATTGATCATTTTTGTATCTCTCGTAGATTCAGACGTTCATTGGAAGATGTGACAGTACGGAGAGGGGCAGATGTTGGATCAGACCACCACCTGCTATTGGCAAAGCTTAAGCTCCGACTCAGAAAACACGGGGCCAGATCACATACAAGAAGAAAATTCGAGGTGAATGCACTTGATGGGGAAAAGAATGAGGAATTCAAACTACAATTGAGTAATAGATTCCAACCTCTTACTGAGCTCGAGGAGGACATAGATGTAGAGTCACATTGGGCAAAGATCAAGGAAGTCTACATAACAACTTTCCACGAGGTATTGGGGGTAAAGAAATCGGAACATAAAGAATGGATAAGTCCAACCACCTTGGACCTTATTGAAAAGAGGAGAACAAGGAAGGAACAAGTGAATGCAAGCCGAACAAGGGCTTCAAGACTGGATGCACAAGAGCAGTATCGAGCCATAGCTAAGGAAGTCAAAAGATCTGTGAAGAAAGACAAGGAATCATTCATGAACAGACTTGCAGAGAAAGCAGAAGCAGCAGCGACTGGAGGACACATGAGGATCCTTTATCAAACTACCAAGACACTTGCTGGAAAATATGGGAAACCAGAGGTACCAGTCAAAGACAAAGATGGGAAAACTATTTTTGGAAAAGAGGCTCAATCTGAACGATGGAGGGAACATTTCAACTGCCTTCTGAACAGACCACCACCAGACAACCAGCCAGAAATTTTGCCTGCAAGGAATGAGCTACCAATTAGCTGTGATCCACCATCGATAGCAGAGATTGTGGGTGCCATTAACAAGATGAAAAGGGGGAAAGCTGCTGGACCAGACCAGATTCCACCGGAGGCTCTAAAAGTTGATGCGAAAAGAAATGCTGAGGCCCTGCACCCACTATTTGAGAGAATCTGGAATGACGGGATATTCCCAAAGGATTGGAAGGAAGGACATCTTATCAAGCTTCCAAAGAAAGGGGACCTCAGTAATTGTAATAATTATCGAGGCATCACTCTTCTTTCTATCCCAGGAAAGGTTTTCAACCGTATTATTTTAGAGAGAATTAAGAATGCAACAGATGCTAAACTGCGGGACGAACAGGCAGGTTTTCGGAAAAACCGTTCAACCACCGACCAGATTGCCTCTCTGCGAGTCATAGTAGAACAGTCTATAGAATGGAACTCTCCTCTTATTGTCAACTTTCTGGATTACGAGAAGGCTTTCGACAGTATTGACAGAGCAACATTGTGGAAAATTCTGGCACATTATGGACTCCCTGAAAAGATAGTAAACCTCATTAAGGAAATGTATGAAGGATCAAGTTGCAGGGTTGTACATGAAGATCAGCTTACTGACAGCTTTGAAATTAAGACTGGTGTCAAGCAGGGATGCTTGCTCTCACCATTCCTGTTCATCCTTGCCATTGATTGGCTAATGAAGGAAACCTCCAAAGGGAGAAGAAATGGGATACAGTGGACCCCTGGACACAGTTGGATGATCTGGATTTTGCAGATGATCTGGCTCTTCTGTCCCACACCCAGGACCAGATGCAAGCAAAAACCACAATTATAAACAGCCTCTCGGAATCAATTGGTCTAAGAATTCACCCTGCAAAGTCAAAGGTCTTGAGGATAGGTACGCGTCAAAGGGAGCAGATCAAAGTAAAAGATCAGGAACTCGAAGATATAGACACTTTCTGCTATCTCGGAAGTATAATTGACAAGGATGGAGGCACGGAAGCAGAGGTGAAAGCACGAATAGGAAAGGCACAGGCTGCATTCACATCTTTGAACAGAGTTTGGAGAACTAAAGATATCTCCCTTCAACTAAAGCTAAGACTTTTCAACTCAAACGTGAAGTCTGTCCTACTGTATGTATGTGAAACTTGGAACGCATCACAGGCATGTATAAGGAGGGTACAGATTTTCGTAAACAGGTGCATGCGTAAGCTACTCAGAATAAAATGGATGGTTAGAATAAAAAATGAAGAAGTATGGAAAAGAACACAGCAGAAACCAGTGGGAGAGGATATAGGAAGAAGACGATGGAGGTGGATTGGACACACGCTTAGAAAGAATGACTCAACTATAACAAAGAAAGTATTGGACTGGAACCCTCAGGGCAGAAGATCAAGGGGAAGGCCACGAGGAACATGGAGAAGAATTAAAGAAGCTGATATACAGAGAAGTGGTAAGACCTGGAATGAGATAAAAAAGTTGGCTCAGGATAGAGAAGGATGGAAACTGTTTGTCTGTGGCCTATACCCTGACCCAGGGTGAAAAAGGCAATGATGATGATGATATTATATATATATATATATATATATATATATATATATATATATATTATATATATATATATAAATGTGTGTGTGTGTGTGTGTGTGTGTGTGTGTGTGTGTGTGTGTGTGGATAGATAGATAGCAGGGGCGGTTGGTCACATTGTATTTAAGGCGGCACAAATCCGAAATACAGAATCAAATTTTATTGGTCTAGTTAATTTAACTTAATTTGGCCTACTTTGTATGTGTGTGTGTGTGTGTGTGTGTATGTGTGTGTGTGTGTGTGTGGAGGGCGGTATTGCAATTGTTTGCATATGTGCGTGTATTTGTGTGTGCGTGTATGTGTGTGTGTTAGAATATTAACGAGACGTACTCACAAAAGAGCATCAATTATCTTGGACAAAACTTGTCTGTTAACTTTCACCTGTTCATTATAACGATTCACAGACGCAGCATGTCCTGTTTCCAACTGATTTCTTATATCTACAACGTTGAAAAGTTTATATTTAACAGCATCTGTGACATGGCTATTTGATTCAGAATGTTTCTTCAGTGCCTGAGAGATGTGCGCAATATCACTGAATCCTCCTGTTGTCCGTTATAGCATACATCACCAAAAATCAAGGAATAAAAACAATGAAGCGTTTTACGGCTTTCACTGGCAGTAAGCCATTCAACATTTTAAAAATAATCATTATTAAATCGGCGCTGTCTCCTCGGAGTGTTAGAAACTACGTTAAAATTCACTGGTTTGTGTGGACCTAAATCTTTCACCACTATTTTCTCTTGAGGGGATAAGTGTCGGAATTGATTTTCAATTAAAAAATCAACATGATTCATGATTGGTTACAAACTACAGAAATAACTTTTAAAAATAAAATGATTCAAGATAAAAACAGGTAGGTTTCATAAACATAATACATTTTCCCTGAATACTAACGGTATGACACACAACTTTAGAATAATAGAATTTAAAAATCCACATTTAATTCCAAACGCAAAGCACTTGTTAACTTCACACACAATCAGCGACATCTTTATAATTATACTATTATTAGTATTAGACAATGTACACAATACAAGTTGAGGAGGGATCGTTGGGAGTGTACGGGGATGAAGGACTCCGTGGGGTCAGGGATTTTTATTTATAGTACCATGGGGCTCTTCTCGGTACATACTTTGTTTACTGTTCTTTTTGATATTTAATATATATTTAAGCAAAACCAACAATGATAAAATATATATTTATTGCCATTCTCTTCATCCGTATATCTAAGTGAAGCAAAGCCTCTTCTTTCAGTGATAAAACTGATATGGTTTTAATCTAACCCAAGTAGGACCTCAGGGCGTGCATCGCTAGATTGGCCGTCTTGGCCTAATTATTTTAGCAGTGAAAGACAATAGTTAGTTGGGGAGGGAGGGTGGAGGGAGATTGAGGAGTGGTAACTAACTTTCTT
>NC_088362.1:88871831-88986831 GCF_034508935.2 Berghia stephanieae | reverse complement strand
AAGCAATCATTGCCACAGTTTGTGAGTGTTGATCACAATATATCTGACACAATGATTCAATGATGCTTATAACTTATATCTGATTTCACAATTTTGGTATCAATAGAATCGCGTTGAAAAGCACTTTATAATGATATAGGTTTCATTGAGCTCAATCCAATTTGAACAACGCCGGGCACATTTTCAATAGTGTGTAACGATGCTCAGGATCTGTGGGGCTAATTAAATTGTTTCAGGTGACAGGCAAGTAAAGAAATCTAGCTGGGGTATGAACTCTAACATTACTAGCAGTCTATTATTCATTTATTGTTTCTATGGTATATAGGTACTTTTGTAGCAACTATCCCTTTGGTAAGAAACCAATCTTTTAATTAACAACACAAATGATTCAACAAAGCTGAGATACCGAATGTCAAAATGCTTCAAATCCATAAAGACTTGAATCTTGAAGTATTCTTTGCCTTCAGGCTATATATGATCTGAGAGATGGCGATTGAAGAGCCCCTTTATTTGATCAGTGAAACAGTTGCCAATTAATGCCCAGGTCAAGATGAGTAAGTGGCGATAGGTTAACCATACTTTGGGCAAGGAACCTTGCAATACGACTTGACAGGCACTTGATTGAAACTTGCAGTCACAGGGCAAAAGGAGAAGAGAGCACTTCAGGCAAATTTAAAGAAGAAGCCTGCAAGATGTACTCGTGATCTGGAAATTATCCCAAATACTGAGTAAGATTGATGATGTTTAGGCCCTATGCTCCATAAGAAATAAAGAAGAATATAAATAAGTTATTAACAACAAGAGATGAAGTGAGTAGAAAAGTGCCAGAAGACAATAGAGAATAAAAATTTTCGCGGCGGTGGTGGGGTTTGAACTTGCGACCTTATTGGTACGACAACTCCGCCTGGCAGGTGAGAGCGTGGCTCTACCGTGTGAGCTATCCACAAACACTAAAATATTCGTATCAAACTCAGGTCATTTCTAGAACTCTCTCTCACCCACTTCTGGAGATCGCGGGCTCGCTCGCCAACCAACCATCTCGAAGTTACTTGACCAGCAGTTAATCTTAATAGCCAATATTCTCAACACAAACATATAACATAGAAACGATTGAGACATTGAGTATGCTCCGGTATATGGGGTGAATTTTTAATTCAGAAAAGTGAGTGGAGCAGGCACTTATGTTGGTAACAACAAGAGATGAAGTGAGTAGAAAAGTGCCAGAAGACAATAGAGAATAAAAATTTTCGCGGCAGTGGTGGGGTTTGAACCTGCGACCTTATTGGTACGACAACTCAGCCTGGCAGGTGAGAGCGTGGCTCTACCGTGTGAGCTATCCACGAACACTAAAATATTCGTATCAAACTCAGGTCATTTCTAGAACTCTCTCTCACCCACTTCTGGAGATCGCGGGCTCGCTCGCCAACCAACCATTGCGAAGTTACTTGACCAGCAGCTAAGCTTAATAGCCAATATTCTCAACACAAACATATAACATAGAAACGATTGAGACATTGAGTATGCTCTGGTATATGTCTTCTGGCACTTTTCTACTCACTTCATCTCTTGTTGTTACCAACATAAGTGCCTGCTCCACTCACTTTTCTGAATTAAAAATTCACCCCATATACCGGAGCATACTCAATGTCTCAATCGTTTCTATGTTATATGTTTGTGTTGAGAATATTGGCTATTAAGCTTAACTGCTGGTCAAGTAACTTCGCGATGGTTGGTTGGCGAGCGAGCCCGCGATCTCCAGAATTGGGTGAGAGAGAGTTCTAGAAATGACCTGAGTTTGATACGAATATTTTAGTGTTCGTGGATAGCTCACACGGTAGAGCCACGCTCTCACCTGCCAGGCGGAGTTGTCGTACCAATAAGGTCGCAGGTTCAAACCCCACCACCGCCGCGAAAATTTTTATTCTCTATTGTCTTCTGGCACTTTTCTACTCACTTCATCTCTTGTTGTTACCAACATAAGTGCCTGCTCCACTCACTTTTCTGAATTAAAAATAAGTTATTAAGTGAAAATTTTCCCATTTGACAATATGCACAATAATTTCAACATAAAATTCCCTGTATTAATCCGAAAGGTAAATTTGTCTTTTAATCACCGTCAACCACAGTGGCGTCATAAAATTAGCAATTGAGGCTTAGCGTCTTGCACGCAAACAAAACTAGATGGGGACATTGGGCTTAAATTTTTTACCTTGGAGGATGAGTGCTAAACTTTATCCACTCAACTATCCTGCCCTCTTTGTTGCACAATGATATTTGAAATGAGACGAGAAGACAATGATAGTGATGAACTCTAATGAGAGGTCTATCATGATTGTGTCTTTCAAATTTTGAAGGATTGCAATGCTCAAAGTTCATTATTTTGTTATTGTAATATCAGAATTACTTTCGCAGAAATGGTCATTGACTGTTAGTAATGTTCAGTACACTAAATCTCAAAAAAAAAAAAGGAAATCTATGCAGAAGTTTTGTTTAAGTTTAACTTTAGCTACTTGTGCGGCTATGTGGTCTAGTGGTATGACACTCGCTTTCGGATTCGAAGGTCCTGAGTTTGAGCCTCGCTCAGCGCATAGTTGAGTCCTTGGAAAAGGCTCTTTACTCACATTCTCTCACCGTACTCAGGTGTAAAATGAGTACCTAGCTGTTAACAGCGTTGTCTCTGTCGGAAAAAAATTGTATTAACAGGTGTCATGTCTCGTTCTACATGTTAAATGTTGCTGTTTGTTAGGGACCCCTTGTAAAGCGCTTTGAGCGCATTAAGTGGATATTGCGCTAATTAAAGATAAGTTTTTTTTGTTTTTGTTTTTTAGCTACAAGGTTTTATGGCCAAAAGCTTAATTGTGAGGGGTGCAAGTCCCAAGGATGGATTAGAGGGAAGAGGATTGCCACCTCATTCATTTATATTTTTGTCATGAACATAAAAGTTCCTTGATTCTTTTTTTTTTTTAAAACAATTTTCAGCCACATCCCAAAACATCAGATGTGCTTCCAGCTTAATAGACCTTCCAGAAACACATGAATTGCTTCGTAAAACCTGTAGGGATTTTGCTGACAATGAACTCATCCCTATAGCTGGAAAACTTGACAAGGAACACAAGTTTCCTAAAGAGCAGGTGTGTGAATTGATTGATATATATAAACTCTTAACTAAGAGCATCATATTCCTAGTTGAAATTTTATATTCTAAGGCCAATAGTGAAATGAAATGACAGTATATATATATATAGAATATAAAATTTGAAACTAGGAAAATTACGCTCTTAGATTAGACATTTGAACCACAAACCACCAACAATATATCATTGGATGCTGCAGATTTGTTAATGAATTGTCTTTTCATCAATGGCTTTAATTTGAGAGATGTCAACCCCCTTGTTCTGCTATGTGGTCTCGTTGTATGACACTCGCTTTTGGATAGGAAGGTACTGGGTTTGAGCCTCGCTCACCGCATAGTTGAGTTTTTGGAAAAGGCTCTTTACTCACATTCTCTCACCATATTCAGGTGTAAAATGAGTACTTGGCCGTCAACAGCATTGTCTCTGTCGGAAAAAAATTATAACATCGCCTAACATATCATATCTCTTTCTACATGTTACGTGATGCTGTTTCTCAGGGATGCTTTGTATAACGCTTCGAGCATGTTTAGTGGATATTGCAATATATAAAAGCTCAAGTTTTTTGTTTTTTACACATGGATGTTTTTGTTTTTTTAAATTAAAAATTTTTTTTTTATTTAAACATTTTTTAAGACTTCATTTTAAATATTAATAGAGCTGGAAAAGGAAATTCAATCATGAAACTATTTTTAAAGTCAAAGGAAATAAAATGTAAGAAGAATTATGTTTTACATTAAGTTTCATTGATTCATTATTTAGAAGTTAATGTTGAAGGAAACAACTCTGATCTTTATTTTACCTGAAAGACAAATTGTATGCTCGTTGGAGTATGATAGCAATGTTGATCTTAGTGAGAAATAGGGTTGCGATATTTCCATATATCTGGCATTGAACCATCTTCCTCATTTGGGGCCATGACGATTTTGCCTCTATAACTTTTCTGTCTTTGGGTTATTTCCACTCTTTTGATTATCATCATCATCATCATCATCATCATCATCATCATCATCATCATCATCATCATTATTATTATTATTATTATTATTATTATTATTATTATTATTATTATTATTATTATTATTATTATTATATTATTATTATTATTATTATTATTGTTGTTGTTGTTGTTGTTATTATTATTTTGTGTGTGTGTGGGTATCCAAACACATTTTTTCAAGGGATTCATTTGAGAGCCTGAGATAATATTTGAGGAATCCTTCCAATGATCTTGAATATAATAATAATGATAATATAATAAAATAATATTTTTTTTCATATAATTAAGCAGGTAGAGATTTTCGTACATACATACATACAGACATACATACATACATACATACATACATACATACATACATACATACATACATACACTCACTCATGCTGACATATGCACACACATGCACACACACGCACACACACACACACACATACCACATATGATTTATTCTTGTCTTTAAAATTAAAAAAAAGATTATGCCCTTCCGTCACAACATCATAAGATATTGTCGCCTAGGCATTCCATGAAGGAATATAGATAACTCATCAAACAAGATGTCTGATGTCAACCGGAATCACCCGTGTTGTCCAATGAGCAATTTGGGGGTTAATGATCTTGTCCAAGAAAAAAACGAGAGTGCTTCAAGCGGGGCTCAACCTGAGACCTTCCGGGTCACAGTACAATGCCTTAACCACTCGGCCACTTCTTGTCTTTAAATATTCAAAATATGAAATTATGTGGTCACGAAATATCACTTTTATGATCTAATCTAAATAGATGTATATTTTTTTTAATGAGATAATGCTTAATTCAATTGCAACTTTATTATCTGTTAAATGTTAGCACATTTGTCATAGGTGACATATCAATTTCAAGTTTGTTCATATTTTATTCCTAAATGGGCTATCATATTCTATCAAATTAACATCAGTATTGTGTGCAACAAAACTTTATTGAGGTTCCTAGACCATTATCATTAATAATAATGTGTTAATTGATGCAAACTAATTTAGATTGGGTTTGGCTGTTTTATAATTGGTAGTAGTATGCAGTAAGCTTTTTGAATTCATTAATTCCATTTTGGGCTTCTATCGGTGGAGTGACCACTTTAAAAAAAAAAAAAAAAATAAACAACATAAACATGCCCAACAGAAAGCCCATGGCCAGAAATGGAGGAAAAAACATTTTTAAACATTGTTTACAATATATGTTTCCATGGTCATGGTCGCCATCTTGGATTTTTGCTTACAAATTAGCATATTTTCCAGTTCTAAAATCTCGGCTATTAATAACTTTACAACATTCATTTCTTTTTAATACAAAAATATAACCCTCCTACAAATAGCTGACAACTTAAATTTAGCAATTAATGCAAATTTTAAAAGATCTTTTCAAAAATATATAAAACTTTTTACACAAAAAAATTAATTTTTCAATAATGAAAACATTTTAATAAACTCTAAATGGTCAGCTATTTAGAATAACCTATACAGAGCATCTGTACAAAAAATGAATTATGTGCTTTTTCTAATTGCTGAGATTTTAGAAGGAAAAAATACAAAATTGCGTAAAATGCAAGTTTTGAGAAAATGTCGTTTTAAAGTTCTCTAACCATTGTCAAAGGCATCATGTCTTATTCTATTTATACGTGTCGTTGTTGGTCAGGGACCCGTTGTAAAGCGCTTTGAGCACATTTAGAAGATATTGCAACATATAAAAGCTCAAGTTATATGGCAAAGCTAAACTTTATAGAATGACGGTTGATAGGGTCCAAAACATGGCAAAATGTGTCAATTTTTCTTGGAGACAGGGTGCACTAAAAATTTTTTTTTTCATTTTCATGGGTTAGATTATGTCTTCTAACATAAATATATATGCTTGAAGCCTGGGTTTGAAAAATGTAGAATTTGGCTGAAAATTATCAAAATTCCACTGATAGAACCCCTTAAAATTGTTTACTGACGCTTTTAAATGAAATGCTCAATTGCCATCACTTAGGTTGTTTTGTGTTTTTTTGGATTGTGTTTTGTTTTGTTTTGGTGTTCTGTTTATGTATTTGACAAACGTTTATTTACCTTAATTATAATTTAAATTCAAAAGAGAGCAGTGCACAACTTCACATTGCCCATTAAGATAAGAAATTGTGACATATACTTCTGATATTTCTGGATTTCTTCTTAATATATGTCTAAAGAGGCAGCATCTTTGATCTATAATATGCAATGAGAGTGGTCTTTCTTTCATTGTTTTGTAAAGGGATTCGTTTGAAATCTAATGTATGTTGAGGACTCGCTTCAGTTGTTTGCGGTGGAATGCATCAAGCTTTTCTTCGTCTGACTTGGTAAGAGCCCATGTGGGCAGGTGTATAGCAGGATTGGTTTTACAAGATATTTGTCTCTTTTCAATTTTGTTGTTTGTTTAATCTTATCTCCCCTGATCCATGCATTCATTAATTTGTTCAGTGTGGCATTCGAAAGATGTTTCCTTCTCTCAATGTCGTCATTATCACCAATCAATGTGCCCATTTTCTTTGTGCTCTTCCATTCTTCTTCATTCAATGACAATGTTGTATTTTCTGTTTTGTTGGTGTTTACAAACAGGTCATATTTCAGGAGGATTTCTTTTACAATGTCTATTTTGATATGGCTTTGTCTAATTAAATCTAATTCGTCTGCGTAAATTATTTCTGCTGGTAATAACGTTCCTAAAGTAGTCTCTGGTTGTGGGAGAGAGTTTCTTAGTTCTCTTAAGGCATTCTCAAAATACACTGTAAACAGTACTGGACTTAGACAGTCTCCTTGTGGTGTTCTAACATTACTTATGAACTGTCTTTGTACAGTTAATGCACAGATTCTTGCTGGATGGGGTTTTCGATCTCCCATAGTGGGCAGGGAGGTACTTGCCGTGTCTTCTATCCCCCAATATCTGTTTTCCAATTGCTTTCTGTCTTGAGAATGAGATTACTTAGTTTTGTCCTGACCCTAGCCAGAGTCCTTGGCTGGGAGGGAAACTGTCGAATGTATAGTTATAGTTTTGGGAGATGATATTTTTTTCCTTGTAAATCATCTCACGGTTATGTACTGTTATTTCTTTTTTTTTTTTCTAACATATGATTTGTAAACATCTGAGTGTCTTCCTTTTAGTGGGATCTTGTGCTTGTGTCTGGATGAGACTTTTAGGTGATCTCAAACTAAGCACACTGATAGTGTGCTCTTGGAATCTACATCTTTTATGTATTCGAGCCATTCCCCTTTGTCTTACTTTTTCCTCAAGTCCCTTTAATTGTACATCAAGAATGTTTTCCTATCCAATTTTCTTCCTTTTTACTGGCGCTGATATGACCTAAATGTATTTCAAGCGGCGTAAAAGCCTTAAAATAAAAAAAAATGGATTCTTGGACTGATTCTTGTGTCACTCAGTAAAAATTGTATGAGTCCTTATCGTCTTCTGTTACAATTCTTTTTAAAACATCAAGGAGCACTGTTCGGTCGATTGTATCAAAGTCTGCTGACATTTCTATACCCATGATACTGATATTTACATTTTATTTCAAAACGTTTACGGCCAGCCATTTGGGGTTCCATACTACATCACCTGTGCTGCTGTCTTGTCTAAATCAGCTTTGACTTTGTGAAAGATAGTTTTCTACCGCTGGTTGTATGCAGTTTAGGACTAGGGTGGAAATTGTTTTTCTTATTGTGTTAAGTAATATGATGGGTCTTAAATTTTGTGGTGGTCCTTTTGGTTTTCCACGCTTTGGTAGTTATAAGAACACCTGTGTTGTTGTCAATGGTCTGGTACTTTTCAAATACATCATTACATTTTGTTAGTTATGGTGATGTCAAGGATGGGGTGCCATATTTCAACCACTCTGCTACTATTTCATTAGCTCCAGGTGCTTTGTTGTTGTTCAGCTATTTTATATATTCTTACTTCAGTACACAGATTGGGTTGTCTAATGGTTATTAGCTTCTCATTGGTTGCGTCTTGTCTTTGCCCAACCCAAGTTGTTTGGTGTCAAAAGCTCTGTTAGCAATGAACGTTTGCGTTGTTCACAAAAGCCTATAAAGCTCTCGCCATTGTCAATCCTTTTTGATAGGGATTGGATTTTACAATATATATTGTTAAAAATAGCATCCATAAAGTGTATCTTGATAAAAAACAAACAAACAATAAATAAATAAATAAATAAATAAATGAATGGATAAATAAATTGATTAATAGCATAAGGATAGCTTTATAGTGTCAAGTCAGTATTAACAACCTATTTTAACTTATTTTCATGCGCCATTCACTGCACACTATTCATATGGGAACAATGCCTGTACAGTCACCATAATATAGGTTGATAAACGCAGTGTTAGATATATTAATGAATAAACACTCTGCTATTATTTCATCCTTGTTGATTGGAACTATGTGCGTGAGTGTATGTATGTGTGTGTGTGTTTGTGTGAGAGAGAGAGAGAGAGAGAGAGAGAGAGAGAGAGAGAGAGAGAGAGAGAGAGAGAGAGAGAGAGAGAGAGAGAGAGAGAGAGAGAGGGAAATTGTTCATTGGTGTGTTTATGTGCGTGCGTGTGGGTGTGTGTGTATGTGTGTGTACATGCACTCATGTTATTATGGCATTTGAGAGTATGATTAGGACTCAAAATATATTTAGAGTATATAGTAATAGTATTAATATGTGTGGCTAAGTTGCATATGGGAGAAACAAAATTGAAGTAACTCGGCTCCTTATATTTGTTTATGGCCGGCCGCTTTTTATGAATGGTTCTCACTGAATTCTAGCGGTCAGACTTTGGCCGTTCGGGATTGCATGTGGTTTTGTGTATTGGTGCGTTGTGTCCTGCTGGTGGGTGGTTTGAGCATTTTGGACAAGCTCACAGCATTGATAGTTATTCCTCACATACAGAGAAGATAGATAAGAAGGAAGAAAGAAAGAGAGAGAGAGAGAGAAAGAGAGAGAGAGAAAGAGAGAGAGAGAGAGAGAGAGAGAGAGAGAGAGAGAGAGAGAGGAAGGGGAGGACCACAAGCTTTCCCTCTCATCTTGTGACAGGAAAATAATATAATATGGAGTATGATGAGGATGGTGATGGTGTTATAGGGAATGGTGAAAGTGAAGGATTGTAACGGAAATATTAGGAAGGTTGTTGTGATGAAGATGATGTTGTTGTTGATGCCGATGATGGTGACGATGACTACGATGTTACTTGTGTGCATATGTGTGAGTGTGTCTATGTCAATATATTGTATATTGTTATAATTGTGTAATCAAATGGCAAATTGCCACTTTTTTTAGGACAATAAAGATATATTATTATTATTATTATTATTATTATTATTATTATTATTATTATTATTATTATTATTATTATTATTTATTATTATTATTATTATTAGTAATCTTATCTTCTATTGTTGTCTTTTAATTATTAATCTCTCAACTAGGTGAAACAGATGGGAGAACTTGGTTTGATGTGCGTGGATGTTCCTGAATCGGATGGAGGAACAGGCCTGGACTATTTGGCTTATGCTATAGGCATGGAGGAGATCAGTAGAGGTTGTGCTTCCACTGGCTGTATCATGAGTGTCAACAATGTAAGTAAACAGTTAAAAGTCGTAGAAAACTGGAGTGGCTGCCTGGAATCTATAAAATAACTACAAATCTGCTAGAAGTTATAGACAGTAGAAGCATAGAACACAAATGCTCAGAAGGGCATAAAAACATAAGTAACAAGGAATAATTGGTTTCCAAACCCTTCTTCAACCAATTTTCTATTCTTTTAAAAGAAACGGGATTGGGAATCAACATTATTCTACACAACCAATGTTAAATTTTTATCATCGAGCACAGAGTTTACTGGTAGATATAAAAAATTATAAAACTATTTTTCACAGATTCATATATGAGTAACTTGCAAACCTTTTTTAATTTGAGGATAATTCTATTGTCCTGTGATTCAAATGTAGGACTTAGAAAATCTGCTGGAGTGTAATGCTCGGGCCTTAATATTTGACCTTGACTATTTCAAGTACCTTTGAGTGTCACAAGCACTGTAACCATTGACTTATTATATTTGCTGCAGGTTGTAACCCATAACATTGGACAAACTTAGCCTATAATATTTTACATTTCTGGTTATTTATTTTTTTTTTTTTTAATTATTTTTTTTCTAATTCCCCATAGTTCGTTTGTTTAATTATTGTTAAAATTTAAGCACTTTGATTCTGGTGTCTTGGAGTTATAGCGCTTTATAAGTTTTCAGCATTATTATTTCTTATTATAAATTTGTTGCAAGCTTGTGTTTTTTTGTACACTGGTGTAGGGAATACAAACTTCGGTATTGCCTAGCCAGAGCATTTTGATCAGTCGTTCTGCAATTTGTCTTTTACCAATGAAGTAGCTTTTAACTGCAAAAACATGTATAAAATCTATTCATTTAGCTTAGGTGCCATAATTTCAGGTTTATAAAACATTTCCTCAATGATCTTAATAATTTAGGTAACGAATCAATATGGGTGAACTCATTTAATTTGATCGATCTCATCGCCAGAATATTTTGTCCAAACAAAAAAAAAAACAACAGATGGATTTGGTCATGGGATAACTCATTGTATTTTATCTGTCCAATCGGAATAATCAGTTTTTGTCAATAGACTTTTATTCGTGTTATCTGCTAAGCATTTTTGACATTGTATTTGATTTGACAATTTGATATAAGTGTATTGCATCTATACATCAATGGTTCTTTTTAGATTTGATAGATTGATAGTGTATTAATACAAGATTACATTAGAGTTCTGATGACCCACTGACTATCTATCTATCACTCACTTAACCATTGTGTTCAGTTCATTCTAGTTTCAGAAATTCATTTTAAATTTTAGGCTTACTTTTCCCCACTTTTCTTACACTCAAGTAATGTCAAAATTAATAGTTTGATCCATAGAAACGCTGCCATGGCCAGAGTCAGTTGCGCGCACCTACAGACTTTATTTTTTACGATCGATTTTGATTGTTGATGGTTCAAAAGATTGGCCTTGATCTATGATAGTTTCCACAATAAAGTAGAATTATAATTATAATAGATGAGTGCCCATTTGTAACAGTCTTTAGTTCCCTGCAAAAGATGCAGGTTCTCCACCAGTAAAATATAAAAAGGCAATATAGTGGAATTCGCATTAAGTCAAGACTCTTTTTAAGTCAACACCTCTTGTTTGTCCCATTTTTTCTGTTGTTTATCTAAGTGGGTTCCATTGGTAATGGATAATGTCAACTTTACTTACAGTCAGCCCATCTCTGGTCCGGCAGTGTTGACTTTATCAGGATTCCACATGTGCTGTTGGCTAGGGACCCTTTGTAAAGCGCTTTGAGCTCATTTAGTGGATATTGAGCTATATAAAAGCTCAAAATGTTTTTTTATTGTGTTATCATGATTTTAGATGGGCTTTACACTGTTATATTCATCCTTCTTTCTGGGGCTTTTAAAAATGCATTGATCAACTTCTAAGAACCCTTTTCACTCAAACATTTCTTATCAGCATCAGTCGATAGATTGGGTTATTCATATCCATGATGAGCTGCTGAATGTAAACTGCTTTTTTGAGGAAGACATTGTGGGCATGATCAGTAACAGGGTTGATAACAATGAATGCAAACTCATTTTCTTCTGTTTTTTTAATGTGGAAATTGCCTTCCATATTATTTTCCCCTACTCTTTTCCAGTGGGACATGTGCTATTTAGACAGATGTTAACATTTTAATTTATATTATTAACACGTGTACTCTTACTTTATTTTCTTTCATATCCTAGTCTTTATATCTAGGCCCCATATTGAAAAATGCCACTCCTGCCCAAAAGGAGAAATTTATGTCTCCTTTTCTAAATGGGGACAGAGTTGGTTGCTTCGCCCTTAGTGAACCAGGTGTGTATAATTTGATGTTTAACTAGGAAGAATGGAAAATTTACTTTACTTTTTTAATGTTTATTTTGATTGTCATGATGACGATTGAATCTCATATTCCTTTCATCTCTTTTTTTTTTTGGGGTGGGTTTAAAAAAAAACAAATTTTTGTGTCTTCTATCCCCTCCTCTCTCTCCTCTCCTCTCTCTCTCTCTCTCTCTCTCTCTCTCTCTCTCCTCTCTCTCTCTCTCTCTCTCTCTCTCTTCTTCTCTCTTTCTTTCTCTCTCTCTTCTTTCTTCTCTCATTTCTCTCTCCTCCATTCTCTCTCCCCCTTTTCTCCCTATTCCTTTCTTCGCCTTTTCTGCATCACACCAACCCTCTCCATTCATGTACAATTTTTCCACATTTCACAAAATGTGATTTTTTGTAACCTTACATTTTTGTGTTTTGTTGTTTGTCTCCTTCCGAAAGCCAAGGCCGAAACGTTTGTTTTGTGTTGTTCTCTTATATATGAGTCATATTTACTCTCTATTTTTCTCTCTGTCTTCTATCCCCCTTTGTCTGTTATCCCTTTTCCAAATTGCTTTAGTCTTTGTCTTGGAATGAGATTAGCAATACCCAGGTAAATTGGGGTATACTACTTACATCCATGCTCTGATTTTCCGGAATTATATGTTGCATGTGTGTTTAAAACTATGTTTCGAATATATTGTGTCTACATACTCATTGTGTTTTCTGGTCATGAGAAAATAAAGAATAACGTTTATTAATTTTTCTTTTCTTTTTATTTTCAACCTTCCTTTGTATTAGATACCATTATAGTGATACCAGCATTGGAACATTTTTCCTTCATTTATTGATTGATTAAAATGACCCCCTTGCCAAAAAGTTTTAAATCCAATACTTCTTTTAAGTGTCATTTTAAATAATTTTTTTGACAAGTTTGAGGTCTTCTAAATTGGTTGATAGATGAAGCAAAAGTATTAAAATGTTTTTGATTGATTAATGAAGTAAAAGTTTGTAAATATATTTTTAGAGGTGTGTTTAATATATTATTAATATTTTTAGAAGTAATTTTTACCTACTGAGTCATTCATTGTCAAACTAAGCATTCCTCATTTTCTCATTCACCTTGAAGGTAATGGAAGTGATGCTGGTGCTGCATCAACCACTGCTCGCTTACATAATGGAAGTTGGATCTTAAATGGAACAAAGGCATGGATCACAAACGGTTATGAAGCGGAGGCTGCTGTGGTGAGGATGCTCAATTTATTTCATGAGTGTATTCCTCTTAGTGGGAAATTGTGCTGGTTTATGGGTGAAACTTATAGGTAATCTCAAACTGAATACACTGATAGTGTGCTCTTGAAATCTACGTCTGTTTCCTATTTGAACCATTTCGTTTTTGTCTTACTTTTTCCTCAAGTTCTTTCATGTTTTTACTTTCCAATTTTCTTCTTTTTTACTGGTGCTGATATGACCTAATGTCTTGCAAGCGCTGTAAAACCCATAAAAACAAAATCAAAACAATTGAGACTTGTGACTGGCACCTCATGGTATGAAGCAAAAAATATTCTTCTGTGTCATGCTTATACGTTTATAATTTTAACTTCTCAACTCAAATAAAACCCACATTCTCAATTCTAGGTGACAGCAATCCATGGATTGGGGACAATTAAAAACCACAAATAATTAGGTGTCTGTGGGATCTGGTTCCTTAGTTTATCCTTTCTTTAATTTTGCAGCTATGTGGTCAAGTGGTGTGACTCTTGCCTTTGGATCTGAAAGTCCAGGGTTGGGATCCTGCTCGTGAGTGGCGCATAGTTGAGTCCTTGGAAAAGGCTCTTTACTTACTCAGTTGTAAAATGAGTTCCTGGCCGTTATCAGCGTTATATCTATTGGAATATAATTGTAATATTGCTTAACAGGTGTCTTGTCATGCCCTACATGTTAAGTGTTGCTGTTGACTATGAACCCCTTGAAAAGCACTTCTGAGCATCTTTAGTGGATATTCCACAATATAAAAATGATCAAGTCTTTCTTTACAAGAGAAGTACGAGAGGTGATAGTTTATTGCTACCAATAATACCAAGAAAAGAGAAAGACAAATAAGGAAGCTGGCCCCTACCCAGGTCACAATTCAATTACATGTCTATTCGGCTATCTCATCCTTTTCCTCAGCCCCTTTTGGCCCACTTCCCAAATACTCCAATTAACCTGTAGTCATCAGTAGAATTTTCTTATATCATTGGGAGTGCAAGTTTGTGATCTCTCTCTATAGTTCCAAGTGATAAAGATGAAATGTTACTTGGTTTAATCGTCTCTTTCAGGTCTTTGCCACAACAGATAAGAGTAAAAAGCATAAGGTTTGTCTGAATTTTATTTATTCATTTATTTCTTTTTTTTTTTTTACTTCATAGATAAATCATGCATCAACTTTTCACAGTATTTTGCCTATTTTTTTGTTCAAAGAAATATTCAATTCAATTCAGTTCAATTTTAAAAGAGTGATTCATAAATGTCCATAAATTATACTTTTTTATTTTATTTTAATTTGAATACACAGTGTAGTTAGAAATCTCGAACAAGTTGGGACTGGGCCTTTTTGTTCGAATAGTTTTCCGTTGAGTAACAAAGAATATGAAGAAGAATGTGAAGGAGGTGAACACGACTGGTTTTGTTAAGGTCTCATTATAATGAGGTGTAGTGTTTAGTCGATCTAGTCTCATTCAGCAGTGGAAAAGGGTTCCAATTTGATGGCTATAGCAAAGAAGAAAAAGCCAGCACGTCGCATTGTTGATAACACACTCAGTACATGAGATCTTTTCCTATGAATTCAGTGCCTAATCACTATCACTCCTCTTTCATCTCCACCACGCCTCTCCTTTCACCCCATCCCCAATTATCTGTTTGTTTTTGATATAACAGTAACAGAATTCATAGGAATAGATTTCATGTACTTAGTGTGTTATCAACAATGCGACATGCTGGCTTTTTCTTCTGTGCTAGGGCACCACTGCCTTATTAGTCTTCCACTGGCACTGGGTCACAATGGAGTTGTATAGAGTGGGGCGATGTGTGCGTAAGACATTGGTCAAACATGCTTTGCATCTCCCCCCTCCACACAGTCACACTCACAGATACGCGCGCACACACATTCACTCCAGACAAATACACATTTGTTACATTCACGAAGTCACTAAACGCCACACTGAGAGCGATAATAGCTTTCATTTCCATTCTTTACAATCATAAGGCAAAAGAATTTTATGAAAAAAGAGGGATTTGAGACAGGTTTGAGATTTGTGTGTTCGAGATTGCTGTGCTGCACTATATCTTTATATGTAAATTTGTTTGGGGTGTAATCTATGGCTGGTTTAATTTGTGTAATTTCATCATCAATTATTATTTTAAGCGAATAATACCAGTTTTCCTATTCAGATGACTTAGCACTTTTATGTAATATATTTTGTCTCTTGATATGTTTATTATGATATAGAATTCCAGTTACATAAATTTCTACCTAAACAGCCATCTGAGATACAAACAGTCTTTCACAACATGGATAGTATGGCATTTTTTGGGGGGTAGTTTTCATGCTTTTCCATTCTGGAATTTTAACATATCATTCTGTTTCGTCGTGTTCTTACCTTAGGTGTTAATGTAAACATGAGAAATATGTTACTAATCTACCTATGTGTATGAATGTCTTGATAATGAAGATACTGCAGACTAACGCAATATCAATGAATATGATCATGTATACAGTTGACACAAACAATGCAAGATTTTATGAATGTAACTTATTTACATACTTCTGAATCATTATGGCACTAAAGATTTTAAAATACTTCCTTCAATTACTATTACAGGGTATTAGCGCATTCCTGGTTCCTAAACCGACAGATGGCTTGTCCTTAGGTAAAAAAGAGGACAAGCTTGGGATCAATGCAACATCAACGTGTTATCTCATCTTTGAAGACTGTCCCATACCAGAGGAGAACTTATTGGGAAAGCCAGGCATGGGGTTCAAGATTGCTATGGTTGGTTTGTTAGAAATGTTTATACCATTTGCAGCAAGTAATGCTTTAAAATGAATATAACAGCTTCAATAAAAGAACAAAATACCAAACGCGTAACTTTTCAGGTTCAAAACCCTTCTTCGGTCAACAACAAAAATAATAAATACATAAATATGGTACATCACTTAAAAACGAGATAGACGGCCACAACATCCTTTCTAGTAGCTTAGTATCACCATTTCCAGAAAGATTTTAAGGGCTTTTCAGAGAAACTACCTTCGTATATGAAATAATAATTTACTTATATTTAGCTTTATGTTCATTATTGTTTCGTTATTTTTTTTTGTTTACATTTTGAAAATAGAGTCTATCCAGTTGTGGTAGGGTAGCAGGAATGGGATAGTTTCAAGGGAAAAGAAATATGTATTAGACTAACATCATGATTTAAATCGATTACTTTAAATCCATTACAAAAGAAATGAAATTGTTTGAAATAAAAAACAACACAACAACAAAGACAAGAAAGAAAAAAAGCCCAAAACTATGAGCATCTTTGAACTTCAGCTGATGCTATTTTGTTTTTCTTCTCTGAAATCAGAAATGTATGAATTGGCAATAAAGCTTTTGCTCATATTGTTTGTTGTCATTTTGTTTCAAAACTCTCTGTACATTTTGCTGTTTCTGAGGTGACAATTCCTTTTAATGGCATCAAGTGGTACATGACTTGTGGTGATGGTGATAAATTATTTGGAACTGGAAAGCAAACATTTTTCAAATTTTTGCGGTTTTGAAGATGGATTTTTTAAAGGAAAATTTCATTTTTTGAATTAAAAGATACTTTTAAAAATGAATGTAGTATTAGAGTATTATGATTTTCACGTCGGGATATGTTTTTTAGTTGGGTTTTCAACATTTTTTTGGGGGGTACAGTTTACTGATTCCAGCTTAAATCAAAATTTTCTAACAACTCTTGATTACAACAATTCGGCTTCTTGTTATGATAATTGCATCAAATAAAGTGCAAAATATTCACTACAATTTGTAGTTTCTTAAAATATACAATCTCAAATTGAAAGAAGTCATTCTGACTGATTTTTGAAGCTGAAATGAGACATCTATTTCCTTTTGAATTTTCTGTATTATTTTTTTATAGTGCCCTGTATTTTTTTTAATTTTACGTGTAAGTATCTCTTGTAATTGCTCATTTCAGGAAACTTTAGATGCTGGGAGAATTGGAATTGCTGCTCAAGGACTTGGAATTGCACAGGTATATATGTATATATAATAATAATACGTTGGTGGTTAGTGGGACTTAATCTCTTGTATAAATTTTGATTTAACTATAATAATGTGAATCATTTTGAACTCAACTGTTACTGTGCTTTCCCTTGTAAAAAAAAAAATTAAGTATATTATCATTCATGTGAAAGGGAACATAACAATTTTGCTGAAAGTACAAATTGTGTAAGTGTTTATGTTAAATATTTGCTTGCTATATCAATCATAACCATTAGAAATGTATGTAATGACTGATGGTCTGCTAACAGATGACTTGATGAAAAGTGATATGAAAAAAACCCCAAAACTTTAGCTTTTATAGATTGCAATATCCACTAAACATGCTCAAAGCGTTTGACAAAGGGTCCCTGACCAACAACAACATGTAACAAGTAGAATGAGACGTGATGCATGCTAGGCGATGTTACAATGACAATAAGCAATTGAAAGATGTCATTTGAATACCCTCTGTAGGTTTGGGAACTTTTGTGTTTTATTGCTTTTATTATTTTCATCTCATTTCCGCATATATTCTTTACCTGTTTCAGGCTGCTTTAGATTGTGCTTTGGATTATTCCACCAAGCGACAATCATTTGGAATTCCCATAGGGAAAATGCAGACTGTTCAGGTAATAATAATTTTTGGTTATACCTGTTTTTTAAAATATAATTTTTATTTATTCTATTATTATAGTGCATAATATAAATTATGCCTTTGCCTTTGAAGTTTTGTTGTTGTTTGTTGCTTTAGGTCTCTTCCAACACAATTGAGGTTATATGAGAGACCGCTGAAACAAAGAAACAAGCAATCTAACAAAAATAGTACAAATGTAAATCAAAATCATAACCTAAAGATATCATAAGCTAAATTATAAATAACCAAGAACAAACAGGCAGAAGATTTACAGAAAAAAAAATATCCCCTGTCAAAAATACAATCACAAACCAAAGAAGCAGGATAGGCTAGTAAAGAGAAGAAGAAACGACATCACTATCGGATCGTACACCCATGCGAACATCATAGGTATATGATTCAAGGGTGATGCTCCCATCCAACCACCCGCTTTCCTTTGAAGGTTGAATAGTCTACGGTCAGAATTATAAAGTAAATAAAAGCATTGAATATGTTATTTCATATCCCATAAAATAAATAGATTAATTAATATATAAACTCCATAAGGAGATTGGGTTTACAAATTTATATTACAATAATGTATAAAATCATAATATGATATATTTATATACTGAATTTCATAAAGCAATATAGCAAATGAAAGTAAAATAACAAGTAAAATGCATCTATGCTATTGATATCAATACAAAAAATATGTGATATGCATATAATATAACATGATCTTATTATATGTATAAAAATAGCGAGGAAAGGTAAATTAAATACAAATAAATTTTGTGTAAATAAATAATTTTTTCATAATGAAGGACATTATAGTAGATTTAAAAAAGAAAATGACTGGTATTGAAAGACAACAGATCACCATTTAGCATTTAAAAGCCGTAAGTGAGAAGACTCATCATTTATCTTTGTGATGTTATGAAGACATGAACAAGGATTCAAAAAGTTAATGAAATTTTTTGACTTTAGACACCATTCTAATAATTCTGTTAATGTAGTGCTTGTCACTCGCCCCGAGATGTTGCCTTATATTTATCAGACAGATAAGCGATTGACATTCTTATGAAACAAAGTGCACACTATTCAGTCAGTTTTCAAATTTGCTAGTTTGATTGAAGATACATTAGTTAATTGATTGTGCACTTCATTATGTATTTGTGACCAGTCCATTTGAGACAATTGTAATCTTCAACAGGTTCGTTGATGATAATTTCTTTTGTGTTCCCTACATTTAATATGAAACAATTTCTGTCACACTACAGGTCGAAAAAATCAATTTCACGTTTGTAATCCAAAATGTTGTTTATTATAAGGCCTTGTAGTGACGTGGCGAAACATGGTCTTTTTATAGATCACCAAAGAGCATTATCACTGGCAAATGGTCAGAAATCCAGGTTTTAGGGAAGGCGAGATACTTAAAAAAAAAAAAAAAAAAATTGGAATGATCTTCATTTTTTGGTAGCTTGTTTTGGGTTTCAGTAAAATTGTGTCATTGTGGTATTACAACTGCAGCTTTACTATAATTAATGTCCCGTTTTTCTTGTTAATGAAGACAAGAGAATGAGACATTGCAATTTTCTTGATTTAGTTTCATTACTTCTCTAGTTTTGCATTTAACATTTTGATCATGGATTTTAATTTTGTTATATTTACATGCACTGTTACACAACCACACACACACACACATACACACACACACCTTTATCTTCCTTTATTTCTGTCATTCATTATTATTGTTTTATTTGAATAGCCCTTACTTGTGACTCTTTTAGAATCCTATTTATTCCAATGATGTAGTTACCATTTATTGTCATTATCATTCCCTTACAAAGATGAAACTAGCAGATATGGAGACCAGACTGGAGAGTGCTCGTTTGCTGACATGGAAGGCTGCAATGTTGAAAGATGCAGGCAGGAATTTCACGAAGGTTCGAAAGAAAAATTATTTCTGTAATTTAATGACGGACACCAAGATTTGTTTTTGAAATTGATGTTAAAAGTCAGTTTAACTCTTATTATGCCTTCATTTCCACTATATTTTATATCAAGCATGAAAAAATGTTAAAAGATAATATTAGTAAAGTTTTAAATATCAAATGTTGTTGATCTACATCTGGAGATTACACAGAGGAGCTGAGATTCATTAAAATTTCAAATTCAGTGAGTAACATTTTCTTGTTGAAGGATTTATTAAAATTGCGCAATTGTAACCTGTTATTGTAATGTTTTATTCATTTTAAAGAAATTTTTTGAAAAATATTAAAATGATTTTATTATAATAAAAACATTATGAGAATACTTTGATTATCTTTATTTTCAGGAAGCAGCAATGGCTAAGCTGGCAGCTTCAGAGACAGCAACATTCAATGCACACAATGTAAGTTTTTATGTAAATATAAAAACATCTTTTGTCTGTTAACTAGCTTCCTGGTATAAATTTTATTTAAACTAAAAGTAATATCAAAAGTGCTTGTTTATGTCATCATAATTAATTTTTGAAAATCAGGAAAGCGTTATGTTGTCGAAGATGTCCAATCATTGCAATGAAAAAAAAATTTTTTTGATGAGTCAGCATCATTTATCATCATCAGCAGTGATGGTTCGTGGACATCACGAAAATCTGAAACACGTCAATACTGAAATCAAGGAAATATCAAACAAATCCCTCTAATTTCATATAGTGGTGGCATTACAAAATCTCAAACTCTTTCAAAGGCCAACACGGAAATCTCCAACAACTGGGCATTCACTTGCACATCAGAAGATAAAATTCTTATGCCTTTTATTTTTATTGAACGAAAACAAAAGATGTGATTGCTCTTCCTGTGGTGTTAAGTTTTACCACTACCCATGCATATGTGTATGTGTGTGTTTGTGTAGGGGTGCTCGAAGCATGTTTGACCAGCACATTGCCCTCTAACAAGTACCACTTGGAGGGCAGAGATGGCCTCAGACTGTTACCGTTTCGTAAAATTTAACAAGTGAGCAGGGGTGGGGAAGATTGGGTGAGAGGAGAGACACGAGGGAGTAAATGAGGAGTGATAGTGATTAGCTATGAGATTCGTAGGTAATTACGTCGTGTGCTGAGTGTCTAATCAACAATTAGACATGTTAGCTTTGTCATCTCATGGTTATTGAATGAAACAACATGTACCAAACCAACAGTTAATAGCTGCATCCCAGTGCCAAACTCACCTCACTTTTGACGCAGTTCAAGATAAAGAGGGAGAGGGGGGGGGGGGCGGGGATAAGGGGAATAAATAAATAGGCCCAGTCTCAGCTAGTTCGAGATTTCTGTGCTGCACTGTAATTTGGTTTTCATTTGTTTTTCATTACTTTTTTTTCTTTTTGTTTGTTTAAAATTGGACTATGCATGGTTAATCTGCTATGGTTAACTTAAATAATGAATTAGATATTCCGTCATTTTGTGGCTTTAAAATAACATTAAGTTGTTTATGTGTTGGTTTTGGTTCCCTTTAAAAAAATATTTGGTCTCTCCACCTCCATCCGCCCTTCCATCAAGGTGCTTCAGTTAATTTTAATCCACTTTTAATTGTTTGTATTTTGTTGTCTTTTTTTTTTTGTGTGTGTTTAAAAAAAAAGACAAATCTTTAATTCGATCAAACTACAACTACTGTTTTCAGGCCATCCAAATTCTTGGAGGAATGGGATATGTAACAGACATGCCTGCTGAAAGACATTACAGAGATGCAAGAATCACAGAAATCTATGAAGGCACCAGTGATATCCAACGTATTGTTATAGCTTCAAATATGCTCAAAGCTCATGGCGGTTAGGAAAGAAAGGTTAAAAATTGGAGATGTAAATTTTGACCATCTAAATGTCCTACCATTCTTTGCGTAGTGGCCAAGACATATTAACGATATTCTTACGTTTTGCAGCTGGTTGAATTTCTTGGGTTATTTCTAACACTCAGATACTTTATTTATTCTTTTGAAATTTTAGTATAAATTCATAAATTTCTGGGCGTCGCTTGTTAATAATTGGTTCATACGAATAAAAAGCCGAAAAATTTTTAAAAATTATTTAATGTGATAATGCAATGCTCTTCAGAGTGATTAGTTACAGAGTGCTAACCCATCATCAGGAGCTAATGGCTTATGGACTTACAAATTTCTATGGAAAAGAGTGACTGATAAAAATATGAGATGGAATGGAGATAGACGTGAGTTCTGATGTGGCTGGCCTTTTTTTTCTTCCCCATTGTTCTTCATGTGCAGTGAAGAGATTTTGAGAAAATTGTGGCAAGATGATCAGAGGACCCATTGATCTTCTTGCATTTATTTATTTATACTTGTTTTTGTTGGAAGTATGATTTTGCCGTGTAGTTCTCTTCAAATTTAACTGTTCAGTCAAAAAGAATGTTTATTATATTCATATTAATATTACTAAAGAGGATAATCATTCATCTTTGATAGTTATATAATATTAAGGGAAATAAATATAAAATCAGTCTAGGTAATTACTCCTGGTATGGGGGAGCATCCTTAGTATTTCTGAGTGGGGTTCCTGACCTCCCATAGTGGGTTGGGAGGCACTTACTGTGTTTTCTATTCCCCCTCTGTCTGTTTTCCAATATGCTTTCTGTCTTTGTCTTGGAATAAGATTATTTGGTTATGTCCTGGTCCCGGCCGGATACCCTGGCTGGGGGGGAAACAGTCAAATGTATAGTTAGGGTTTTGGGAGATTATATTTTTTGTCTTGTAAATCATCTCTCTGTTATGCACTGTATTATGTTTAGTTTACATATATATGATTTGTAAACATTTGAGTGTATACCTCTTAGTTGGGACCTATGCTCGTGTCTGGTTGAGACTTTTAGGTGATCTCAAACAGGGGTACTTTAATAGTGGGCTCTTGGAATCTACATCTGTTTCCTATTTGAACCAATTCCCATCTTACCTTTTCTTGGGCGGTTCAATTGTAATTCTAGAATATTTTACTATCCCATTTTCTTCCTTTTTACTGGCACTGATATGACCTTAATGTGTTGCAAGCGCCGTAAACCCATAAAAACAAAAATAAAACAAAACAACCTTAGGATTTTAATTGGCGATTTATTTTCCTTTCAGGAAAGACCTGGTCTGGTTCATAATTCGGATTAAAAGAAAAATATCAAAAATTCAAGTACATCATATTTAATTAAAAAGAAAAAATGAAACATTTGTTACAATGAATGACATTCATAATCAGTCGGATGGTGAAAAGGTTTGAACTGAGATATTTAGTTAGAAGGTCAATTTTTTTAATCAAAAATGAGGTCTTGTCATAAATGATTAAATCAATCCTTTTTGTACATCTTCGGGCAATTTCAAAGCATAATTTCACTTCTAAATATTTTTTACAGCTAGTCAAGTTGGAAAAAGTATGAAATTTGAGAAAAGTTGCTGGAAACCTTTCCCATATATCTGACCATAACTTCATGAAAAATCACCTGATTTACTTCAGATAAAGATTAAAATGCTCCGGGGAGAATATTCTTTCAGCATAAGCAAAAAGAATGCAAATCAAAATATTCACCTTCCGACTGATTATGTCACTCACTGACACATTTTATAATGTGGCTTCAGTATTTTAGAAAATAATCTGAAACTTGTTACAAAGAAACTTTCCTTTTAAATCATAAACCACTTAAGTGTTTTGTATGCTGTACTACTGATGATCTTTTTCCTACTTGTGTCAAATGGTTGCAGTTGAAAAGAGTGATATCATAACAGGGTGCTCTACTAGGAAACATGTCGTGATGTCACACCTTCCTCTCTTCCAGTTCAAAATTCCTTGGAAGTGTGTAACCAGTCCTCTGGACAATGCATAAACAACATAAGGTAGCTTAACTCTTTTAGTAGCAGGATGTATTGGGAGATTCTTTTGATTACGGGTCATAAAAGAGCTAGGGTGTTTGATCTTTCTTGACGACCAGCATTTACTTAGGCTAGAAAATAAGATGCCATCACTCTGAAACCAGAAGATCAGTTGCACAATGTGTGGGTTTCAGTATTTCCGGTATTTTATTCCCTATTAAAGATATATTCTTTTCCTCATAATCAGAAATTGTGTATAGAAATATAAAGCAGGCTTGCCAACCAGTACAATTTTATGTTTTAGTAAGCCGTTAGTCCAAAACACACAAATATGTAACCATTTCCAAGAAGATGAAAGTTAGCAAAACTTGATACCAGCCATTGGACTTGTTGAATTCTATTACATTTTGGCACTTTAGAGCCATCAGGCCCATGGAATCGGAGTTTATCCCAGTTTCTATAGCATGAAAGAGACAATAGCAATTGCTTGCTACTCCATAGATAGGACGCTAGTCTATCGCAAAGTACTTTCTGCCAGATCTAACAGACCCAGCTATCCAATCATTGCTGGGTGGATAGGGGGGAGGGGTAAAAAAAACCAAACTGATCTGAACTGCACCTGGGGTCGATCTTGGTTTCTTTTCTGGTGAAGCGAGTGACCTACCAACTGAGCTGTCGGGACCCCCTATTTTGACAATTTAAATATGTAATAATATGCTCTGTTCCATGGTAAAATATGAGAACATGAAGTCACAACAATGTTTTGGTCGACAAGTCTGTATAAAGAGAATTTGGTGGCAAGTCTGTACAAAGAGAAATTGTAATGGGACTGGGAAACTTTTGATTATCCTCTACTTTACAAACTATCATAACTGTGATACTTTCCTCATAAATCCTGTCAATGTATGTTGATAATGATCTACCTTCTAGACTGTTGCATAAGCAGATCTTACATATTCACTGAAGTATTTCGTGGGATTATTGTTGCTTTAATTTTCTTTGTTTTTTGTTTGTTTTTGCCACAAGTGACTTAAACTTAAAAATAACCATTTCTCTTGAAGTTCTTGTCACCCAAGAGAGTAATATTATCATTATTATTTTATTTTATTATTATTTATATTATTACTATTATTTTTATTTTATTTTATTTTATTGTTATTATTATTATTATTATTATTATTATATTATTATTATTATTATTATTATTATTATTATCATTTTTATTATTATTATTAATAATAATAACAAAGTGAGAACAAATTTGACAATTGCCAGTTGCTCACCTTCTTACAAATACAGAATAGAAATGATGGTATACAGACATAAATAATGTCGTTATCTTAATTTTTTTCTTGATCTTTAGAAAGAAAGTGTGATATGTTTTTGCTATTTGAATAATATGAAAATAAAAAAGTATGATTTCCAGCCATATGAGCTGATTCTGCGGACTTACACTAAGAATAATAAGCTCCATGAAATTTATGCACAATAAAAATCACAAAGTTTTCTGACTTGGTGTTGTGGATGACAATGACACTCGCCTTCAGACTGTCATGTCATGAACGCAATTGGCTGAGGTGCAAGACGCACTGCATTGATTGGTGCTTAAATGCGTGTGTGGGCAGTACCTTAAAGTCATCAAGGATTGTCTCCCTTCACATATCGGATTACTGCACGATTGGATAACCGCATGCTTTTCAGCTCTCCCAAGCACTGTGCATCCTTGTAAACCATTTGTCTATTAATAAACTGATCATTATACAATGCAACACGAAAATCTCGAAAACGCAACTTTTGAAATCATGGAAATCTTGAAGACATCTCAATTCCACATTTTAATCCCTCTATTTTCATAGTTATGGCAACGCGAAAATATCGAACAAACTGGACCATCACTTTAGTGTTTGTTGATAAAAATTCTTATGTTTCTATTGAATGGAAACGAAAGCTGCCATCATTCCCCATTGGTGTTAACTGGACTAGTTTGCATGTGTGTGTGTGGAGGGAATGGGTGTGCAAAGTAAGTTTGACCAGTGTCTTATGGATGCAACGATTCATTCTACAGGGTTCTCATTCCTATTCTTTAAAAAAAATTCAAGGTTTTTTCAAGGTTATTTAGATGGTTATCAAAGTTGTGCATGGAAAACCGTAAATCCGTAAAGGTTACAGATAAAGTCCAAGGTATAGTTTGGGAGTTAAATTGAGTCCTCATATTATTGCCTAATGCCTGTCCAAGTATAGAGAGTATGTGATAAGGACTAAGGGAGTTAATTTTTTACACTTTATACGGTCCAGTCCCTTGATTATAATAATAATAATAATAATGCTGAAAACTTATATAGCGCTATAACTGAGAAACCAGACTCTAAGCGCTTATGGTACAGATTTATTCAAAATGGCAACTAATGCTTTTAATACAATGGACACTATATCAAAAAAATGCTACAAAGAAAAAATTGATGTGTGCATGGGATTGATCCATATCACATAAAATCAGAGAACTGAACAAGACTTATCCTCCAATCACGTAACGTTATATTTTTAGCTATCTATCTATTATTATTATTATATTATTATTGTCTACATCATCACTTTCGTCGTCATCATCATCATAATTATTATTATTATTATAATCATCAAAAACAAAATTTAAAAAATCCAATAACAAATAACAATCTCTCCTGATTTTTGTTCTGTTTTTTTTTTTTTGAGCGAGGTAGTCTATTCTTTTCTCCTGTTTTGTTTGGCCTTGTTCTGTTTGTGAGCATGAATTTCTTAAATTTTTTATGTTCCTTTAGTTTTTTTTGTTTGTTTGTTGTTTTTTAAAATATTTTTTTTCTCTGATGATTTGTTCCGTGTTTCTGATCAAGATTATTTATTTATTTGTTTATGTCTTTGATTATTTTGTTTCTTAACAAGTGTTTTTTCTCTTTTTTTTCTCTCCTTTTTTGCCTCAATTATATTGTTTCTGAGCAAGATATTTTATTTTATATTTACATTTTTTTTTCTATCTGACCATTTGATTGCACTCTGATTGTTTTTTTTTCGTTTTTGTTTTTATTTATTTATTCTTTTAGTATGCACTTTTTGAGATCAAAGTTGGTATGTAAATTACAATTTGCAATATTCGATAGAAAGGATCCAAAAGAGAGAAAAAAAATATTTAGTAGTTGCTGTATTCATGTTGGTAGTCGTGAAGATAGTGTTGTGGTTGTATTGATGATGATGATGCCACTGTATAAGTTTTCTCGTAAAATGAAATTCAAGGAGTTTTTAAGGAGATATTCTCAGTCATATCAAAATCAAAAATAATAATGCTCAGAACTTATATAGCACTGTAACTCCATGGTATTAGACTCGAGACTTTGGCTGATTCATACTCGTCACTCACACAAACACACAACACAAACCAGATGCCTGTCTGGCTTCTCATATTCAGTGATGATAATGGCAATTTGTCAAAAAGGAGGAAAATGTATCGGTCCACCAGGCAAACTCAAGCCGAAATGTAAAAATTACAATATACAATATGATAGTTATGTAACAGTAACATTATATAATTCTTTTGTAAATACATATAATGAATTGTTCTTTTCCGAAAATAATTGTAAAGGCTCATAATAATATTAATCATACCGCTATCTACATCAAAAAGGTTGATAATTTTTTGGCCCAAAGGCAAGAAAGTATTTGTTTTTACTTTACAAATCACACTACAATACCTGCAACCTGGTGGTTATGCAGTTTATAAATTAGACTCATAATTATTTAACATTAACAACTTGCAGACTAAAAACAATTTGAACAATTGCCTTCCGAGTCGATCACCACCACTACGTGTTATAATATTTTATCTTACTCATAAGGTGACTTCTAAAAACATAACATGAAGCTAGAAGAGTGGTTGAGAGATAAAGATGGGAGAGGGAGAGAGTTATGAAATGATTTTCTATTTTTTCTCCAATCCCTACCCACCATCTATTCATCCAGAGACACCACTGGCCTTGTGTGTAGCCATCGTTAACTTATAGTCTGACACTGACCAAAACATTACGTCAAAATCGAAAGATGTATTCAATAGGATCCAATGGGATCGCTTGTTTCCTTGAGCTCTACTAATGACAATTCACTAGACGCTGCTTAAACCTTTAAAATGACGTATTAGAGTTAGAGGGTTCTAGTGTCAGGTTATAACTTAACGATGGTTATGCCTTGTGTCACTTTTGACATATGGTGCCACCCTGTGAGAAAAACGTTTGACACCGGAAACAGCGGAAAATCCCGGAATTCCGCGGAAGATTATCATCACTGCATATTATCTACTAAAATAAAATCGAAATAGATAAGTTTTAAGTGAACATTAAAAAATAGATAAAGATTCTTTTTCACGAATGCTCTGTGGTAAGGAAGTCCAAATTGAGAAAAGGATATTCCAGCTTTTTTTTTTTCGTATTTGAGGTTGGTGGAATCACTGGCCGAACATGCAAGGGGAGGGGTTTGAATTAGTTCCAACAGGTAGGAAGGTGCAGTACTTTCAAGACGAGACGATACACTAAAGCAAGCTTTGAATTTAATCCTTTTCTCAATAAGGGGCCAATTATTCAGGTCCTGGAGCAGAGGTATGGCAGAATCACACCTACGTTTCACGAGTACTAGTCTGGCAGTGCTGTTCTGGACAATCTGAAGACATCTCAAATTATGTTGTGAAATGGCAAACAACAGAGCATTACAATAATCCAATTTCAATAGCCTGAGGGACACAACCAGGTGTTGGTCACATCCTCCGATATGAACCGTCTAATGGAAGCAATCTTTTTTAGTTGGAAAAAGAAAGATCTAACCAAATTATTAACCTGATGGTCCATTGACAGTCCGGAGTCTGAGGACTGTGCCAAGATTTTTCACTTTGTCAACAATTTGAATGGAAGCAGAGTCTGAGGGATGTGCCGAGGTTTTTCACTTTGTCAATTTGAATGGAAGCGTCCTCCAGTTTCAAATCTGATTCACTTTTCCACTTCCTGTTCCCCACATACCACACCTCTGTCTTTTCATCATTCAGTTTCAGTCGGTTCTCATTCATCCGTTTCTTAACACTTTGGATACACTCCTTACTAATGTATGATACTCCTTGCAAATTTCTCATATTGAAGACGCAGTACAACAGCTGGGTGGGGTTCCTGACCTCCCATAGTGGGCAGGAAGGTACATACTGTGTCTTCTATCCCCCTATGTCTGTTTTCCAACATGCTTTCTGTCTTTGCCTTGGAATGAGATTATACTTGGTTTTGTCCTGGCTGAGACGGAAACAGTCAAATGCATAGTTATTGTTTTGGGAGATGATATTTTTTTCCTTGTAAATCATCTCTCTGTTATGTATTATTATTTTTATTTTGAATGTGTAATGTAAGCCTTTGAGTGTGTTCCTCTTTGTTGGATTTTGTGCTTGTGTCTGGATGAGACTTGTAGTTGTAGGTGATTTCAAACTAAGTACATTGGTGGTATGCTCTTGGAATCTACATCTGATCCCAATTTGTTCTCAGTTCCCCTTTGTCTTACTTTTTCTTGGGTGCTTTAATTGTAATTCTAGAACTTTTTACTACTAGTGCATGGGCCAGTGGACGAAACCCTCCCCCCCCCCCCCCCCCCTGGGGGAGTTTTCGCCACATGGTTTTTCTGAAACAACAATATATCTTGAGTATTAATCCGGGTGTTACCGTTTTTTCAAGTGTCATTTACGAGAGTTACGGCCCTTGAAAGGTCATTAGGTGCAATTTTTTGTGAAATCGTTTTTGTGCATAAAATGGTTGTTTATCACCTTAAAATTGTTTCACATACAATCAATAATGGAATTTTATTGTAATTTCTCATTTTTTGCCTCATATCATAAAATATTTTACAAAGCCATATAGCGTTTTTAAATGTTTGATAGCCATTTTCTCTACAATTTGAAAAAAAAATCTATTATAGTGTACTTGTTTCCCTTCAGGATGAATAAACAAGAGGGATTTTGCACTAGCACAATTCAGGCATGCTTCAGGGACATATAACACAAATTAATCCGGGTGTTACAGTTTTTTCAAGTATCATTTACAGGAGTTATGGCCCTTGAAAGGTCATCGGGTGCAATTTTTGGTGAACTCATTTTTGTGCATAAAATGATTGTTTATCACCCTAAAATTGCTTCAAATGCAATAAATAGTGGAATTTTATTGTCATTTCTCATTTTTTTGCCTCATATCATAAAATATTTTACAAAGCCATAAAGCGTTTTTAAATCTTTGATAGCCATTTTCTCTCTAATTTGAAAAAAAAATCTATTACAGTGTACTTGTTTCCCTTCAGGATGAATAAACAAGAGGGATTTTGCACTAGCACAATTCAGGCATGCTTCAGGGACATATAACACAAATTAATCCGGGTGTTACAGTTTTTTCAAGTATCATTTACAGGAGTTATGGCCCTTGAAAGGTCATCGGGTGCAATTTTTCGTGAACTCATTTTTGTGAATAAAATGATTGTTTATCACCCTAAAATTGCTTCAAATGCAATAAATAGTGGAATTTTATTGTCATTTCTCATTTTTTGCCTCATATCATAAAATATTTTACAAAGCTATATAGGGTTTTTAAATCTTTGATAGCCATTTTCTCTATAATATTTAAAAAATATATATTACAGTGTATTTGCTTCCTTTCAGTGATAAATAAACAAGAGGAATTTTGTACTAGCACAATTCAGGCATGATTAATGGGCATATAACACATATACATTTGTAACATTTGACCTTGCTGTAGCAAAGAAAGCTTACGATATTGTCTGGCAAAACCCACAGCTTTACAAAACAGTCATTATTCACCTGGGTGTCTTTCACACCATAATTTCATATCTTGGTGCCCTGGGAAAGCTCCAAAGTGGATCTGGTTTTGAAGAAATTGTGACTGAAGCAGGGCTATGTGCACATGGTTCTATGGATAGGGTTATGAGTGGAAAGAACTACAACAGGGCTATACGAGTGCATGTGTCTGTTTTGGAGGCTCTAGAGAGGCTTCTGCTTGCAAAATTTGAGCAGGACACGGATTCAAAACTCATTAAAGACCTCATGTCTTACATAAAGGAATTCACCGAAGGAATTTCAAGCCATACAGCTAATAAAATTCTCCAGTCAACTGTGTATGCTGAGTTATTTTCCCAGTATGAAGCCTTCAAAGAGAGTGTCCGCTCAGGAAAGTACGGAAAAACTGCACAATACTGGATCCAATACATGGACAGAGTTTGGCTTCTCCTCCAGTTTCTGCGAGCTACAAAGACAAACAACTTTCTTCTTCATATATCTTGTTTAAAAGAACTGTGCCCACTGCTTTTTACCATGAATCACCACAATTATGCCAAGTATCTCAGTGTATATTTGTGTCACTAGCCAACCTGATTCATTCCCACCCAGGGGCAGAAGAAATGTTACAAGATAATGGATTTAGTGTCTCCAGATCAAGGACGCCTGCTGGAAGAATAGCAGTTGATATGACCATTGGACAAACAATAAACAAACATGCAAAGACAAAAGGAGGTATTGTTGGGTTCAGCAAGAGTCTTCCAAGCTATTACCGTTGGAGTGTAACAAGACACAATCGAGCAGAATATGTATCAGCAACCCAAAGAATGATCAGCAACAACAACTGTATAGATATAGACACCCACAAAGAATTGAGCCTTGCAGAAAAAAGACAAAGTGAAAAGCGAGTGCAAAAGATCCTCCAGGCATTTTCAGCATTTATCAATCCCTTTGAAGTTGAAGATGGTCTGGTCAGTCTAGCTTCAGGAATAAAAGTGCAAGAGGATGTTGCTGATGACCTGCTAGCCGTGGAAAAAACAGGAAAAAGATTGTTTGAAAGTTTTGTTGAAAACAGACTGAAGGAAAAGACTGTAGAATTTCACAAGCCATTAGAAAGGAACAAGACCAAGACATTTGCATCATTGAGGAAAGTGGTAACAGTGAAAAAAGACATGAACGTGGTCAAAATCAAGGCACAAAGAAATTTATTTGGCCAGCTTCTTGTTTTGTCCCAAGAGCACAGTGTTGATCTTCAAAAAGTTCTTCAATATCCTCTAACACCTACTCCATGGTCGCTGGCTTCATCAGATGGTTTACCTCTGAAGACCAACAAAGCAACTCTGTTGCACAAGCTCACGCCTAACAATTCATTAATGTTCGAGGATTATGCAAAAACAAAAAACAAACACCGTTTACATTGTTGATGGCAATGCACTGTTACAAACTCTGTCAGCAATCCCAAATACATTTGGTGAAGTGGCCAAACTTACATTTTCCTCCTTACCACAAGCAGCTTGTGTACACTTTGTGACTGATACTTACATAGAAGATTCAATCAAAGGTTGTGAGAGATTGAGGAGAGGATCTTCTGAAGATAATGCATACTTGTTAAGAGGATCTGCAACAACAGTGCCCAGACGTTGGAAATCATTTCTCAGCTGCGTTGATAACAAAAGATCCCTTATCAGGTTTCTCCTCAAGGAATGAGAAAGTAACGAATATGCAAAGAAACTGAGAAACAGGGAAATCTTCTTTGTCTGTGAAGAGAGATGCACCTTACTTTACAGTGACACGGATGAATTTACCACAGCTGTACCTTGTCTAGATCTCTACTCATCACAGGAAGAGGCAGACACACGAATTATACTGCACTGTCAATATGCTTCCCGCCAACCAAACTGTGAAACAATTGTTGTCAGATCACCAGACACGGAAGTCTTCTTACTTCTCCTTTCATTCTCAGAGACAATTGGAAAGACCCTGATTTTTGATACTGGCTGTGGCAACAACAGGCGACAAATCAATGTCTCTCAGATAGCAAAGACTTTGTCTAAACAGATGTGTGATGCATTACTTGGTGTCCATGCATTCACAGGCTGTGACACAACAAGTTGCTTTGGTGGGCAAGGAAAGCTGAAAGCTCTAAAATTTCTTCAAAAGGAGGAAGATCTTAGAATTCTGTTCTCCAGATTTGGAACATCAGGAGCTGTTTCGAGTAATGACTGTCTCGTGTTAGAGTCATTTGTGTGCAAGCTGTATGGCAAAACCTCATGCACAAGTGTCAACAAAGTGAGGTATGACATAGTTCGCCAGCGTTTCAAAGGAAAGAAAGGTACCATCTCATGCAGTGGTGGAATTGATCTGTGTCAGATGCCTCCTTGTAGTCAAGTATTGTCACTGCACATATCAAGAGCCAACTTTCAAACTCTCATTTGGAGGAATGCAGTGTGCCAGAATCCTAGCATTCCAAAACCAGAGGATAACGGTTGGCAGAGAAATTCTGCAAATGAATTGGAAGTACAGTGGTTCAAAGATGCTTTCATTCCAGATGAGTTGCAGGAAATTGTGTATGAAGAAAGCTGCACCAGTACTGACGAAGATACATATGCCGAGGATGGTAGTGATAGCTTTGACAGTGATTTCCTTGACGACACTTCAGAGGACGAAGAGGATTTTGCTACTGATGATGAGGATATGTAATAAATTGGTGAGCAGTGCAAACTGTTAAGGAGTAAAGCATGTTTGCAAAACACATAAGGATATTGTTTTTATGCACTTACTGCATCTTGAATCAAGAATCCCTTTTGAGTATCAATTATTCTTCATAATATAACAATGCGATTTCGTTCAAAAGTCTTCGGTAATGATGCTTCACTTGGGTTGTGAACAAATTAGTCTTTTTTCATGATATATCTATTGTTTTTACCACACCTTCAACTTACTTTTAAATGTGACAACTGGACATCAATACCATGTTTAAAAAGAATGAAAATTATGATGAATTTGGCATCCCACAAAGTGGAGAAAAATTTAAGGGTTGCGTACACTTTTAGTTTTTCCTGTGACGTAGAAATATGAAGGTTGTTGTTGAGGCTTGGGCCATAGCTTTCTTCAGTGCTACATTTTTAATGAACATGCTGTTTTTGGCCATATTTAAAATAATTTTTGTGTAAAACACTGAAATAGCCCATAAGTTTAGATATGACACTTCATGAGATTACTGACAAATCGTTTCAACTTTCTGTGAATCTATATAATATTTACAAATTGAAAGCTTGTGCACATAGTTTGATAGTATATTCAATTTCCTTCAGTTTGATACCCAATTTGCATATATTTGAATTAATATTGTAGTCTCCAGAGCCTTTGAAAGAAATGTTGTCGCTTTTTTGCAAGGGGACACAACTCACTTTTTTCAAAGAGCCATAACTCTCTTAAATGACACTTATTTTTACGGTAACAGTGGAATTTGTATGGCCAATAAGTTCTATTATTTGAAAAACATAGTGGCATAAACTCCCAAAGGGGGGGGGGGGGGGGGGGGGGAGGGGGGGTCCCAGTGGCCTAAGCACTATACCCCATTTTCTTCCTTTTTACTGGCGCTGATATAACCTAAATGTGTTGCAAGCGCCGTAAAACCCTTAAAAACAAAAACAAGCAGTACAACAGCGGATCAAGTGTATTATTGATGGTAAGACAGACCGAATCTTCTGATTTTAGAAAGAGGGCCCAAACATGGAACAGAAAGAACCGGTCCAAATACTGAACCCTGGGGCACTACACGGTCAAAAGTGATTCCCTAAGATCTATATTATATTCATCCCTCGTAATATTATGTTTACGATTAAACAAATATGACCTAAACCAATCAAACTAAGTACTTTGATAGTGTGCTCTTGGAATCTACATATGTTTCCCATTTGAACAAATTCCCCTTTGTCTTACCTTTTCTTGGGTGCTTTAACTTTAATTGTAATTCTAGAACCTTTTTACAATCGCATTTTCTTCCTTTTCACTGGCGCTGATATGACCCTATGTGTTGCAAGCGCCTTAAAACCCTTAAAAACAATAAAAACACAAACATCAATGCATTTTTTTAAGCATAGCACTATTTACTGGGTCCAGATCACAAAATTATAATCTTTTTTGTCCAAATAGGCAATTATTGTTAGGTTACAGCTCTTGTAATAGGCGAAAAAAAGTAATTAAAATAGTGGTAATAATGATGATAATAATACTGATAGTAATGATGATAATACTAATAATATAATAATAATAATAATAGTAATAATAATAATAAGAAGAAGAAATCGGATTTAAGCCAGAATTGTTTAGAAGCCAAATAATATAAGATTTGGATTTAGTTCATGATTTCTTGGGGAGGATGACAATAATTTCTATACGTACGAAAAGCTACACATTTATATATCTGATTATTTCAATTTGAAATTTTGTTATCAGCATCTGATGGTTCAAATCGACATAAAACCAGTTGGGAGCCGTGGGTCACATTTGGCCATGACTCTGAATTTATTTAATTCTAACCTAAAACTGATTACGCCCTACTCTTAATGCCGCTTACGAGTGATGCCAAATCCTGAAATTCACCAAAAACACAGATTTTTCGGCATTGGATGTAGACGTGGAGCAATGGCTGATAGTGTTCTGAAAGACAGATGAGATGTTAATGGCGTACAGTGGAACCTCCCGATTACGACACCTCCGAATAACGACAAAAAATAATACTATTGTAGATATTAGAAAACCGATTCTTAGCCCAAAAGAATGGCTCAAATACTACTTTTGTACCTATTTTCATGCCAATAACTTGTCATTTGGCGAAGCCTTAGCATTTTGAAAACTACTTCATTATAGGGTATCAAATTTCAAAATGGCGGCGTTACCATGGTAACCAAAAACTGAAATTTAGGTTTTCAATGTTTTTTCCTCTAATTAGGATGTACCTAACCTAAAATTACCACTAAAAGTCAGCTACTTATTACATTTTAGAATTTCGCCTTCAGGACCCGCCCATCCCCTTAATAGTAGTAGTAGTAGTAGTAGTAGTAGTAGTAGTAGTAGTAGAAGTAGTAATAATAATAATAATAATAATAATAATAATAATAATAATAATAATAATAATAATAATAATAATAATAATAATAATAATAATAATAGTAGTAGTATAGTAGTAGTAGTAGCAATAGTAGTAGTAGTAGTAGTGTTTTTGTTGGAGGAGGAGGAGGAATTTTGTTTGTTTAAAGGGTTTTACAGCGCCTGTGACACATCTATGTCATATCAGCGCCAGTAAAAAGGAAGAAAATTGGATAATAGTAAAAAACATTCTAGATTTACAATTAAAATGACATAAGAAAAAGTAAGACAAAGGGGAATGGTTTAAATAGGGAACAGATGTAGATTCCAGGAGCACACTATCAGTGTATTCAGTTCAGATCACCTAAAAGTCTCATCCAGACACACGCACAAGAACCATCTAAGAGGAATACACTACAATGTTTTGTTTGTTTTGTCAATGTTAATAAAAACTGGTCCCGCGGGCCTTACCACGCCCACTTTGTCCGCCATCTTGGAAACCTCTAAATAACGACACCTCCGGATAACGACATAAAAACTCGGTCCCGTGGCATGTCGTTATCGGGAGGTTCCACTGTAGTTGCAAACGACATCAATGGCCAGGTTCGAGACTCCTATGCGTTCGTTGGGCTTTGTCATTGGCGGACATTCTGAATCTGATGATGGGGTCTTCTTGAGAAACGAGGATCCTATATTCAATTGACTAACGACGTCCAGAACCGATTTTCGCAGAAGACATTTGTTATCATTTCACGTTTCACCATTTTCATCTTTGTTTGATATGTTTAATCTTGATATATCCATTTTTATCATTAGACTAGAATTTATAGATGAAACTGGTGGAGGTTTGATCATCAATAATTTTTGGTTTGGACAGCTGCGTTTATTAGTTGAAATTGTCAATAGTTTTTGATTGTTTGTGCTTCTGGGAAATTGCTGGTGCTCCATCACTCGTGTATGATTTTTTAACTCTCTTTTTCTGAATCTGTGGAACTGGTGTTGTTGCTTTTATAATTGTCCTTCCTATCAATTGGCTGTTTGTAATCGTTATCTGACACCCTTTTTCAGTGCTGCTGTTATCACATGCAGTCATGTAAGTCAGCTTCAGTGATCTTTGAAAAAATTGTTAAAGAATCACCATAAATACTTGTCAAATGTCTGGGTCGATTCGTGTGAGAGTTCTTTCCTGATGGAGTCAGTTGTTTTTTAAAAATATTTACCAAAGCGAGTTGGTAAATCTGCCCAATCACAATTAATAGGCTTTTAACGAAATCGGGCCGAACGAGACGCCGAACGCCGAACCCGAACGGATATAGCCTTCTCACGTGACCATGAACGAGATCTGGTGAAGACTCTCAAGCAGTATGCAGCATCGGATCTGAGGTCACGTGATAGAGGATAACTTGGATTGCTGTTGGCTTCAGCTGACAAGAGACGGGGAAGGAAAGAATGGAGACTACCTCAGGCCTCCCCCTATCATGTGTTAGGGGAGGGGCAAGGTCAGTGTCATTCAATAGTATATTTGTGGATGTGGCGCTCTACCCTAGATACGGAGAGAAAATTATAAATTGATTACGGGGGAAGTCGGGGGGGGGGGGGGGGGGGGGGGGGGGGGGTTGACCCACAAACGACCGAGGCTTCGGGCAGACCATGATACGAAATCAAAGAGAAAAGGCCGCTGGTACTTGGATGGTGGAAATGGGGGGTGGGGGTAGTGACAATCAGCATGGGATGTATATATTAACATTAATACTATAGGCAATAGATGACCAGGGATGTGTATTGTTTGTATATGTTTGTGTGTGTGTGTGTGTGCGCGCGCGCGCGCGTGTGTGAAAGGGATTACACAAAAACACCTTTCTCTGTAGCTTCCAAATGATTACGTATACGATAAATTTGAAAACCACATTGTTTGAATCAGCTTGCAAAAAGGAGAACATTTATCTTTGTTTCACAAAAATAGGTTTAGAAATAAAATTTTTTTCTAGTAGATTGATTTTGAAAAAATATTGCTTAATTTTTAAAAAATTTAATGATAGTTTCTTTATTTTCCGGTCGATTTTCTTGATTTATATCTCATTTTTCAATTCTCAATGCGACGAGCACACTGATGTATCTCGTGAGATTCAAAAGCGCTGTTTTTAAAAAAAAAAAATATATGCTGAGTCCTGCCTCACTAATTAATTCCTGAGCGTTGAGATGGTGACACAACTATTACATACAAGACCTTGCAGTCGAGACGGCAGGGCATTTGGGTTACACAACCACTATTTACCCATCAGTCAGCGGTACTCTTTGATGTATACAACACCGCCTTTACGCAAAGCCGCCTGCCCATAAATCAAGAGATGATGTCCTAACTGTTCACAAGCGAACTGTCAAACGAGCAATCGATGATTGGATAAGAATCTCAAGATCTCATATAATAAGGTAAGTTTTGGAGAGGTGATATCCCCACCCGTCATCGGACAGAACTTTCATTGCGTTATATCATATGAGCTCCACCTCCTCTTCCTATTCCGGAGTGACGAGATTAGACGAGAGGACGCGAGAAAAAAATGGTCACGTGTTGGGCAAGTCGATCGGTCGGCGAGCTTCGGCGTGTAACTTTAACTCCGTAATGATGGGAGAGCTGCTTGCGCCTGTTGTCCCAGCAGTTCCTTGGTTAAGGCAAAGAATTGTCTTGAATGCCAGACTTTGTTACTGTCTTCATAATATTTCCCGATATTTCTTTTTGGCCCTGAAATTGATGGGTTTTCCAAGAATTCTGGTAGCAATGAAGAGTTTCTTGTCCACATAGTCTCTGGACTTAGCCATTTTCTCTCTGCCCGCCTCCTGCAGTCATTTTCATTTCTGTATTATACCAGGGTGCTTGACGTCTCACCCTCACAGCTCTAGTTTTTAAGGGAGCATGTTTGCCCACCGTATCAACGATTGACTCGTGGAGACTCCAAGTTTTCAATGAGTCCTTGAATTTAAGGAGGCCGCGGGATCTCTGATTATAATGAGATCTTACTAAAATCACCCACTTTTAACCCCCTTACATTCTTCATATTTGTAATAATATACTCTATATGGGAATCTCGAAAACACGAAAATATCGAACAAATAGGTCCCGTTCGAGATTTCCATGCTGCACTGTATTTCTGTTTTGAATGTCTTGTACACATTTGAGTGTGTGCCTATAAGTTTAATCTTGTGGTGGTATCTGGATGAGACTTTTAGGTGATCTCAAACCAACTACATTGCTATTGGAATCTACATCTGTTGTGTGACAATGTGATCTTATGGTACGACACTCGCTTTCAAATTGAAAGGTTCTGGGTTCTAGCCTCACTCGGCGCATAGTTGAGTCCTTGGAAAGGCTCTTTACTTTCTCTCACCATGCTCAAGTGTAAAATGAGTACCTGCCTGTTAACACTTGTCTCTGTCGGAAAAAATCGTAATATTGCATAACACAGGCCTAGAAGTGATTCAGGAAAATATTTTTCCCTGCTTTTTCCGGTTTTTTTCCAGGCTCTAGGGAAAATTTTAAGGTAATAATTTTCAAGCATATTCATCAATTCTAGACCAGTTACCACTACCTATATATATATATATATATATTATATATATAATATATATATATATATATATATATATATATATATAATATAATATTATATATATTAATAATATAATAAGAGAGAGAGAGAGAGAGAGAGAGAGAGAGAGAGAGAGAATCAGAAAAGAGGGGAAATTATTGACTCGTAGTACATATTACTATAACAAGCCATCCAGTATCTAAGCCTACACCATCCGTGGGGGAAAAAAGAAAGAAAAAAAAAAAAAAAAAAAAAAAGAGAAGAGAAAGAGAGAAGAGAGAAGAGAAGAGAGAGAGAAGAGATGAGGAAGAGAGAGAGAGAGAAGAGAGAGAGAGAGAGAGAGAGAAGGAGAGAGAGAAGATGTGAGTGAAAAAGAGAGTGGCTGAGACTGAGAGAAAGAAATATATTGACTCTGGCTATTAATACTTGGACGTATTCCTGTAAAGTCTAGGCCTCCTACAACATGCAAAAAAAATATTTAAAAAAAGAGAGAGACAGATAGAGAGAGAGAGAGAGAGAGAGAGAGAGAGAGAGAGAGAGAGAGAAGAGAGAGAGAGGAGAGAGAGAGAGAGAGAGAGAGAGAAATGGGGAGAAAAGAGACAAAGAGAAGAGAAATCAATAGAGAGAAAAAAGACATTTGAATATTACTATGAGAGAAAAGTAGTGTCCAAAGACTTGTGGCCTACTTATTGAATTGCACATGAATGAAATAAAGCTAGTTAATCTAGAGACAGACAAAACAAACTTAGTACAAATTACAATGAGTAAACGACCTTAATCTGCCATCTCCAAATAATTGAATAACAAGTCACGAAAATTAATTAAAGTAGCCCAAGGACGTCGACCGTTCTTTCTTAGCTTAGCTAACACTAACAATCGCATTCATGACCAAGTCAAAAACACACAAAAAAAAAAAACACACACACACACATGCTCACACACACACACTACTAAGATGAGGGGAGGGTTGTGTGTTTCTAGCACTCTTGTCTTGACAATGATGAGTCGACTGAGTGAATCAAGCGTCTTTAAGTCTTCGAACAATCACAGGCTATCTAACCGAACCGGCTGGTCGAAACAAAGACGCTTCTCGCCGTCGATGTATTACGCTATTGTTGTGCAAGTGGCAAGGAATATAACACCTTTTTGAGTAGGCCTAAAAGCTAAAATCTAAAAGTAAAAAATATAATTCTGAGGAATTTGAAAGTCACATTGTTGAAATCGGCTTGAAAAAAGAAGAACATTGGTCCTTGTTTCAGAAAAATCTGTTGAAAACCAACTGTTTTACGAATAAATTCGATTTTAAAAATTGCTTTTGTTTATATTCGATTTTTTTAGCAACTTTTTTATTTATCGGCCGATTTTCTTGATTTTTATATCATTCTTTATATCTCAATGAGACGAGATCAGTGATATACTTTGTTTCAAATGTAACTACAACATAATTTGTTTTTTTTTACTTATCAACCGTGCCTGGATAATTTATTCAACAACTGACGCAACTATCCCATTGCCGTCTTCCACTTCCAGTGTTTCAGCGATGACTCTAAACCACTATAATTACGTCATGCACAGGAAACATGGTAATAGTCTGTGTACTCTACGAATGCGGACCGGACTTTGCTGATTGGGTCGATCGTCATAACATAGGGCCTAGTAGTGTGAGGAAACCATAAGAGGCGGCTGCCATGCTCTGAGCCGATCGTTCGCAGGTTGGGTAATGATTACGCGGAAGAATACATGTTGGGTTGTTGTTCACCTAAATTTTTCTCACGGCTTTTTCCCGGCCCCAGACAATTTTCACCGATTTTCCCGGCTTTTCCCGGTCGGGAAATTTCAAAATAAAGTTCCCGGCTTTTCCCGGTTTTCCCGGCCCACTTCGAGGCCTGATAACAGACGCCAAGTCTCGTTCTACATGTTATGCGTTGCTGTTGTTCAAACCCTTTGTAAAGGCTTTGAGCTTTGACCACGTTTAGTGGATATTGCACTATATAAAAGCTCAAGCTTTTTATGTTTTTAAAATAAATCTCAAATCTGTTCCTTATTTGAACCAATTCCCCTTTGCCTTCCTTTTTCATGCATGCTGCTATAATTGTAACGAAATCCTTCCATGATCTTTGAAAATAACACTTTATATGTTTTGGGTAAATGTTAGAAAGATCCCCATTCCCCACTGCCTTATATAAGTATAAGTGACCGAGAAAAAGTAAGGCAAAAGAATTAGATAACAGGGTGAAGAGAAGTAATTTATAGAGGAAATGTACTGTGCAGCTTAGTGATCTTGTTGTATGACCTGTGGCCTGTGGGTCGGGCAAATCACACTCCCACTGCTGGTGACTCAATGTTCAGTCTTTATCTTTGTCGTAAAAACATTATAAAAGTGCATTACAGGCATCATGTCTCGTCCCACATGTGCTGCTGTTAGCTTGGAATCCATTGTAAAGCTATTTGAGTACATTAAGTGGATATTGCGCTAGAAAATCACAAAGTTTTGGGGGTTTTTTGCACATAGTCTATGACAAAATATCTCTACTTAATACTCAAAACTTCTAAATTTTCATGAAATTGGTTGTGCTTAATGTCTAATATGGTTGTGTCAATCATAATAAACCTGCAAACATACAAAGATGTATTTCAAGATTGAATCAATTTATTAAAGCATTTTAAAATAATAATAAATCTTGGGTAGAAAATGTATGCAAAGCAGCCACTATAAAAATAATATGAGTGATGACATTGGGGGAATAAAATACCATTTTTCTACAGTGCCGTGACACTTAGCTGAACACAACATTGCTGTATCAAAACGGGACATCAAAACATCGTAATAATGTTGCCACCAACACACACACACACACACACAAATAGAAATGAGGCTGTGATATAGTACCTTCAATCATTCGTAATTTACACACTAGAATAATTTGTATTTGAACATGAAAACAAAACATTTTAACAATAATTTTTCTAGGATCCTCTCTCTCTCTTCTCAAAAGAGCAATCCTCTTTCTTCTTGTTAAGTTCTAACTTTGACCATAATTTGTCGCATATGAAATAACCTATAAAAATGATACAATGCATTAAGTGAGATGAAATAAATACTGAATACTTAACAAATAGGTGAAGAGTGTTCAAGTTAAACATCATATATACAGCTGTTTTATCAAAACCAAAATAGGAAATGACCACACTTCAATTCATTTGCGCTAATTCATTGGTGCCTATTTCTGCTCAACCAACATTCATGTAAAAAAGCCTAATACAAACTTGTGTACCCAAACTAAATTGCAGGCTCCAAGAATGTATTGAAAGCATCTTGCATCTTGTAAATTTTCATCATCAACCAGATTAGCAAATGTACTTTGGTATAAATGAGAAATTTGCTTTATAGATTAAATAATATATTATCTGTTTTTAACACCACTTCAATTTGATATCATTTCCTGGCAATCACACTGAAAATCGAGTTTAATTTAATATTTGAAAATTGAACATTGCAATTAAATTGTAAAATAGGCATTATTAATGCTGATGTTTTAAACTTCAAATTCAATTTTTAGAGCCTGTTTAGCTCCGTCATTATTCCAGATTGAGTTGATGGATTATATATATTCAAATGAATTAAAAAGAAAAGATCGAAATATGGTCAAAAATGGGGAAAATAGGGATTTGAATAATAAAAATCAAAACTAAACAAAACGAAACATGCATCAAGGATTCATCCCATGTAAAAAATGACATTCGTGAAATCTCAAACTCATATTATAGCAACGGAAATATCATTTGTCCTTCTTTTCTTCTTTGTTAGATTCCTTGTCTTTCTTTCTTGAACCTAATGCTTTTTTGCATTTTTCATAAACGTCATTCAGGCCAAAGTCTTTGATGACATTGTCCTGCAAAAAAAAAAAAAGAAAGAAAAAATACACAGGAAAAAAACCTCATCAAAAATAGTGTTTATAAGGTTATGGAAAGCACCAACACTTCCCCACCCTCCCAAAAGACAAAACAAAACAAAACAAAACAAAGAAACAGCTTATATGTACATATAATCAAAAATATAAGTTTGATATAGAAACATTCATTTAAGTTTTATTTCTTTTTCAAGGATGGGGGGAAGTAGATGAAATGATTTTTGATGACTCAATAACTAAATGAAAACAACATTCTTTACTATAGTTGCAATCCTTTGTAATGTAATGTGATTTAATGTAGGAAGACAATTATATAATGCTAACTTCCTATTAATTCCCATCATGGAGTTGATAGCTTGATTTGTATTGAAAGCAAAGAAACGAGGTTTGAATTTGAATATGGTCGGCTTTGTGTCTTTTGGCTACCCAGCAATGATTTTTTTTTTGTTTGTTTGTTGCTTTAGGTCTCTTCCAACACAATTGAGGTTATATGAGAGACCGCTGAAACAAAAAAACAAGCAATCTAACAAAAATAGTACAAATGTAAATCAAAATCATAACCTAAAGATATCATAAGCTAAATTATAAATAACCAAGAACAAACAGGCAGAAGATTTACAGAAAAAAAAATATACCCTGTCAAAAATACAATCACAAACCAAAGAAGCAGGATAGGCTAGTAAAGAGAAGAAGAAACGACATCACTATCGGATCGTACACCCATGCGAACATCATAAGTATATGATTCAAGGGTGATGCTCCCATCCAACCACCCGCCCAGCAATGATTTGGTAGCTGGGTTTAATTAGATCTTGAAGAGAAAAAAAAAGAGAGACTAGCACCATATCCAAACTAATGAACGCAATTGTTACTGTCCGTTTAATGCTACTGAAACCAAGAAAAACTCCAGCTCCATGAAGGTCTGTAGGAAGACTTTCTACTATTGCTATTTATGCATTTTGTGTCCATTGATCCTACATTATTATTTTTCTCATTTGAAACACTTTCATCAAAATGATGACAATCTCCAAATGATGGGTCAGTTAAAGAAAGTTTAACACATTATGTGCACATGCAGTATTCAATAATAATGTAAGATTTATTTTTCCTCATTTCACTAAAAGAATCTTTTATTAAACAAGTAGTATTACTATCTTTTGTCCGGTCTGCTCATTAAATCTGAACCTGATATGCCTACTGTAATAAAACATAACAATTCCTCCCTTCACTGGTGTGTTTTCATTCAACGTTGGGGTATTGTTAGGCTGGCATGTTATTCATTTTTTTCTATATTTCAAAGGATTGTATCATAGAAAATGTGACAATAATTTATAACAAATACAAATCTCCAAAAAAAATTATTTTTAAATCAAAAAATACTTGAGATTTTTGTTTTGTTTTTGAGATTTGTATTTGTTATTAATTATTGTCATATTTTATGAAAATTTTGTAATAAAAAACAACACAGAGAAGAGGCAACCATAAGAATAGTCTTTATTAATTAGAGACCTCATCTTTTGCATGCACACACTTATTTGAAACCCCAAACATGGATAAAGTCATTCTTTTCTTGAAGTCCACTAAATTTTAGAATGTCAAAATTTTAAAAAGTTCCATTCATCCAGTTTCCTCTGCTAAGCTATAGTGATTTCAAAATTCAAAAACTATACAGGCCTTACACATAAAACTTAAATAAAATGTGGAATTTCCTTTGTAAATTATGGGAGAATAAAAATATGGATCAACTTAGAAAGCTAGATTTCTTCATTTCACATGTGGATCATCACTTTGAACGCTTTATTTAGGCAAGATGTACTGAAATTCATAATGAAATGTGAACAAACGGATTATTGTATACAATTAACATATCAAGAGTGGAAAAAGTAATGCAAACCCCGCCCCCCCCCCCCCCCCCCCCAAAAAAAAAAAAAAAGAAACAAAAAAAAAAAACAAAAAAAAAGAAATAAACCCACAAAAAAACAAACAACAAAATCATAATAAATAAATTAAAAATCATTATGGTACTTTTAAAAAAAACAACAAAAGAACAAATAGTGAGATTTTATCAGTACAAACATGCAGAGGTACACAATTATGAAAACAAAATACTGAAAATAAAGATTTGAGAAAACTTAAATTGTTTAATTTTTTAAAACTCACCCTTTTGAAATCAAATTTGAGTGTCATTGTTTTGGTAGGCACTGGCCGTCTATCTTTCTCCTTTCCTTCTTGAAACATGATAAGTGTAGGAAGTTGTCTGGAAAGGGCTCCTGTATTTATGTTGTACCTTAAGTCAAGAAAATTAATATTTATCTAAATTTTTCAGTGAAATCAATTTTTTTAGCAGAAGTTGTTTGAAATCAATATATTACTGTGAAACATGTGTAAGGCAGACACTCTCTGTTGCCGAGCAGTGTCCTCCTTACACAGATGACCAGTTGACCTTCAATTTAAAAAAAAAAGTTTTGGGGCAACTCAAAAAACACACAAAATCTAGAGGAACAACAGAATATGTCCCAAGACAGTTTCAGAGTGCTGGTTGGTGACTTTGGACTGCCATATGCCATTAACTTCCTTCATCTATTCTTTGTGGCTCTTGTTTATTTTATTTTTTTGTCTTTCTAAACACAGCCGTTTATTACACTAGAAATCTTTCACTTTAGTTTTCTACCGCCTCACCCCCAATGGGAACGACCCACCATCGATGACGGGGAGACCACCGTGTGGTTACGTCATAACTGATGTCCAGAACGTGAGAACTGGCGTATATTTATCCCTGCAGGTAGAATGCACCGCTTGGATTTCATTGTCAGTCAGGCTATCGGACAGATTTCGTAAAATCGTTCATTTTTACACTGCAATTGCTGACCATACACTTCTTCTATATTTGTCTATTTTATATGGATATAACGGCCACATTTTCATCTTCAAGACGCAATTATTTTCATTGATATCAAGAAATGGTGAGTATACTTTATTCTCTCTTGAAAAATGTATATTTTTCTATTTAAAATTAACCTGAAAAATATTTTTAATTGTTTAAAAAATTCTAATTGATGTTATCTGAGTTTTGTTACCCTAACACATGGTAGTAAATATAAGAGTAATAATCTACTTTTAATATAGCATTTATTTCAATGATTTGTAATGACCGGTTTCTGCACAATGAATGTGTAAACACATCTTGCCTAATTCTTTGTTGGCTAACAAAATAGTCCCGTATTCAGAAAAACTCCTGAGACATAAGAACACGAGTCCAATTGTGATGATAACGTTATTGTTGTTGTTGTTTTATGGCTATGATGATGATGATGATGATGATGATAGCGCAGTAATAGTAGTAGTACTAGTAGTAGTAGTAGTAGTAGTAGTAGTAGTAGTAGTAGTAGTAGTACACACACACTCAGAGAGAGAGAGAGAGAGGGAGAGAGAGAGAGAGAGAGAGAGAGAGAGAGAGAGAGAGAGAGAGAGAGAGAGAGAGAGGGAGGGAGCGTGTCTGTGTGTGTGTGTGTGTATAAAACTCATGTACGCACATCTTTAGCACGGAACGAATTTTATTGCTTGTTCAGTCAAGTTCTCATGATTTCTCTGTGAAAATTGAACTTTGAACCTATAACTTTCACACCGATTTGCCAATCCGTCTTCACGATTCGCACCTTCCCTCGATATTCTTCTACATCGCCCGTTGGTACAGTCAACGGGCGTGGGAAAAGAGGGTAGATATATTATGACATCAAAAAGCGATGTGATCAAAGGTGGCGGATGATTGTGTAACATCAAAAGCCCGGTGGACTGCGCTACAAGGCCGAAGTTTCGAGAGTATAATATGTGATTTGAGAGGGAGGGGCTTATTTGACTTTGCCGATGACCGACTGGTGGACGATTGAAATTATACATGTCCTTTTTCAGCAGCCAATTGGAAATGGGTAATTGTAAACATCTGATTGGCGCTTCACGGAAAGAGATCAGTTTGGAGGTCATGGGATGAATTTGCTGGAGAGATGGAGTAAATTTGAAATGAATTGAACGTAATTTGGGGCGTTGTCGAGGTGTCAAATAAGACTCTCGCAGACCGGTGATAAATCAATTTTTTTTGGCCGCAAATGCTACAGTAAACTTCTTTCTCTATCTTATTTTTGCTAAAAATATTTCAGAGTGGGTAGATAGGCGGCTTCCATTTTGAATAACGGGCATTTAGAACTATATTTTAAAGGAAAATTATTACGTTATTATTATTAGCAGGCATTTAGGCGATCACTATCGTATTATTACTAACAATCAATAATATTATTATAACTCTTATAATTACAATTCTTATTATTATTATTATTATTATTATTATTATTATTATTATTATTATCATTATTATTATTATCATTATTATCATCATCATTATCATCATCATCATCATCATCATCATCATCAATATCAATAATAACTAATGATTTTTTTTCTTTAATCAGATGAATGGTCATACTGAAAACAAGCATTGTCTCAATGCAAATGGCAAATGGACTCTGCCGAATAAGCTGTGAAAGGGCTCAAATGAGATATGTGGTTAAAAAACATTTCATGCAAACTGCTCCAGAATTAGGAAGTGAAGTTCCACCGGTGAAAAAAAGAAAAAAGGAACGTTGTTTAATTAGATGCTGTTTCTGTGAAATGTAACAATCAGCTGTTCCTTACAATAATCGTGAGGTTTTACGTATGTTAATAAAAAGTATAAAAATGTGTTAAGATCTAGACGTCTATACAAAGTTCAAAGGAATACTTATAACTTATCTTTACCTATGATTGTCAATTTATTTTAAAATAACAGTTCATTTTGATTATCTGATTATTAATTCCCCCCCCCCCCCCCCCACCGCTCCCATCATTTTCAATGCGTTTATCACGATTTTTTATTGTCAAAAATGGATATTATTTATTTTTTACTATTAACATTATTATTATTATTATTATTATTATTATTATTATTATTATTATTATTATTATTATTATTATTATTTATTACAGTGGTGATCAAGAGTAAGATAAATACACTGATATTATATGATTATTACTAGTATTAGTATTACATCGATATCACGTGTTTCAACAATGATTCACAATGATCATTTCTGTTATCCACGATGCTTCGGTTGTTCAATAAGCAGACCATTTTCAACCAATTTCCATTTTAAATAGTATTAGCTATCTGGTCGGCGTCCTTTTTTTTTTTTTTTTTTGTCGCAGCACTGGAGAGAGGGAGAGAGAGAGAGAGAGAAAGAGAGAGAGAGAGAGAGAGAGAAAGAGAGAGAGAGAGAGGGAGAGAGAGAGAGAGAGAGAGAGAGAGAGAGAGAGAGAGAGAGAGAGTGTGTGTGTGTGTGTGTGTGTGTGTTGGTGTACATAAAACTAATTTATGCAACGTTTTACTACGAAACAATTTTCATTTTACCACCTCAGTTTAATCTCTCATCAGTTCTCTCTGACAATTGAACTTTGAACCTATAACTTTAACACAGATACGTCATTCCATCTTCACGATTCGCACCTCATCGCAATATTCTTTTGTGTTGACTCGTGGTACAGTCAACGGGGTTGAGAGAAGCAGATAGATATTGAGTGACACCATCAAAAGCGATGTGATCAAAGCTGGCGGATGGTTGTGTAACATCAAAGACCAGTGGCTGGTCTACAAGGCCTATCATATTCGTGGGTATGTGTGATTTGAGTAGGAGGAGCTTTCTTGACTTTGCTGATGACCGAGTGGTGGACAATTGAAATTAGAATTGTCCTTATTCAGCAGTCAATTGGAAATGGCAATTGTAAAAAGCTGATTGGACGCTCCATGACAAGAAAGCAGTTTGAGGAACATGAGAAGAAATTGCCGGAGAGCGTGGAGTGAGGAGGAGTAAATTATATTGAATGAATTGATAGTAATTTGGGGCGTTGGGAAGTTAAATAAAACTCTCGGAAACAGGTGATGAGTCAATTCTTTGGCCGCAAATGATTCAGTAAAATTCTTTATTCTTTCTTTCTTTCTTTTTAAAAAAATTTCCTTCCTGTCAGAGTGGACATATAAAGGCGAATTCCAATTTTTTTAAAACGGGCATTTAGAACGATATTTTAAAGAGAAATTATTGCGTTTTACCAAAATTAGCAGGCGTTTAGGTGATAGCCACTATATTATTTTCATGAAAATGATCATTATCATTATTATTATTATTATTATTATCGTCATTATTATTATTATTATTATATAGTTTAGATCTATACAAACGTCAAAGGAATGTATATAACATATCCTTTCATAAGAATTGTCAATTGCCATTACTAAAACCAGTTCGTTTTGATCATTTGATCAACAAACCCCTACAATTCGGTGATTACGCATTTTTTTTATTGCTGTCAAAAAAGGATATTGCTGTACAGGTGAGCGGATATCTCAACAATGCTTCATTACAAAACGACTTTGATTATATATTTCTACTCTGTGAATATTGATGATTATTGCAGTATTTTTCATTTATTTGTATAAACTCAGATAACTATGTAATTTTTGATTATATCGTTTGAAGTAATTAAAATTTCTGACCCATTTTTATGGTTATTTCCTATAAAATCTAATCCCAAATGATCTACTAAAATTATATCAAATAAAAGTATGTAGATCACTAGTTATGACTCTAAAATATCTTATTGCAACATCTAATAGCATCTTTACTACGCCACTTTGAACTTGAGAAAAAAAATCATCAAAATAGGAAAAATTGCTCAGTCTCCCTTTCGGCACAGGCCGTGACTCGCCATCTGTTATGAACTAGCGTCCGGCAAAATTTACCTGTCGAACTAAAGTGAAAGCAGAAAACGGCTGTGTAAAGCATTCATTTTGTCGTTATTTTCACTTGGTAAATTTGTTTTCAATATCTTTCTTCAAAGTCATGAGGCCCCCAGAGTGGGAGTTAGACCTGGTTTTTGTAGCATTAAACAAACAGCAGCAAATGCTTGTCATCCTATGAAATGGAGCAAGTCCATTGCAAAGTTCATTCTACCAGATGTTATAGACCCAACGACTCAATCTTTATTAGTGAATAGGTGGTTTGACTGCACTTGCAACCAATGACTGTACCTTTGCTTGTGAGCCAAATGTTCTACTACCCAAGTTCTCAACTCCTCCCCCCCACCCCCTTTTTTTTTTTAAAGCTGTAAATATTCCCCTTTTCTTTTAATTTATTCTTGTCTATTGATGAAGCTAATGTTTTTCTTATTTTAGAAAAAAGAAACACGAAATCATGATTTTTAAAATATTTGATTTGACTTATTGCCTTTCACCATAAAAATGGATGTTGACGGGAAAATTTGGTCCCCCCTCTCGAAACTGTAAGAGAAGTTTCCAGGCTTTTGTACCAGCAAGAGGAGGCACTGGGTGGCTGCAAACAGACTGAGGTTTAACAGCAGCCACCCTATACCAATGGGGACTTTCCAGGTGCCAGAAATGGCAGAGCATCTGGTTAAACTTATAGTGACGAGACTGCCAGACAGGGTTGTGACTGTACACAAATGAGGTAATGAGTTCGCTGCCTGGATAGAATGTCATTATATTGTGGTATGAGACCATTAGAAAAATGCCATCTTAGCAGTCTATATTTACAGCTTCGACTGTTTTGCATATCAATGTTGTGAAAGCAATCCAATAGTCTTTGTTCTGTGCTATCATTTTCAGCGATTCAAGTTGTGGGTGTCATGTTAATCGCAGGGTGTTGTTGTCTTTTAGTCTTTCATACGACATTGCTGAAAGTTACTGTTAATGTTGTTATAGATATTCCTTTGGCTCTTTAACTTCGTTCGCCGAAATAGCACACCATAACTTTATTTGCGGGGATGTTCTCATTCCTTCTAAAAATGTGACCAAAAAGTCTCCCTTTCAGTTTTGTAATTTGAAAGGAGAAAGGAATTTCTGAACATTTTCTGTATTGGATAATGTTTGCCAAAGACTTTTCTTAACTGTTTTATATGGAATGCCTCTAGTTTTCTGTTCCTTATTTAAACTCCTGGTATGAAATAATTCAAATTACTAGAAGAGTATGATTTTTTAAAAAATGTTTACACACAAGAAATTTAATAATAAAAATGGGGAATATTCTGCACTGCAAATGTTTTAAAAATAGAGCAAAATAATCGTAATAAATAAGTTCATATTTTATTTTAAATTACTCACTTTTCTGCAACATTAGGATATCTGGATATGTCAATTTTGCCAAACTTGAGATTATCTAGGGAGTATCTGATGGGAAAAAAATTGACAAACTTTCTTTGAATATTAATATTGCTTCATAACAAAATTATAATCAATTGTGTGAATAAACAATATGTAAAAATCACCTTGCTATTCTAATGGAATTATTCTCCAATAATTTGCAGGTAAAGATTTATACCTTCGCGAGTTCTATGACTCGTAACTAATTATGCATTTCACAGGATGATTAACATAAGATGCTTTTCTTCATTAGAGTATGTCTCCATATTTACATACAATAGAAGACACATTTGATATACACATATATTTTTGTACAAACAAACTCTGTCAATTGCATTAAAGGTAAGAGTGTGTCATGTGAAAGCTGCTAAGATCAAAATCATATTACTCACTCGTGTGAAAGCTCTGCAAACACAGGAGCAAAGTTGACACATTTTGGAGACCATGCTACATAGAATGTGATGAGCCATGTCACTCTCTTATCTCTCTCTAATTCTTCCTGTAGATAAAAATATAATCAAGGGATGAAATGTTCAATAATTGATATAAAAACAAAACACAAAACGTTTAAATTGAAAATAAATATCAGCTAGGTACTATGGGCTATTATTTTAGTTCTGGTCCTATTTCTAGTTTATACATAAATGTATCCTATCATGTGTTAAACATCCAATTAGCAGACTTGCCTACTCGAAAAGTTAAAATTCCGTAATTTTTATGAGATAAAAATTGTAGTCGCTGCAGTTAACTTTAAAAATCAACAATTTACCCTCACAAGGATAATATAAGACATCAAAATCCTTAAAATTATGTAGTCTAACATCAATTTTAATTTCAATAAGTTTTAAGTTTTAATAGGTTTTCCTGCTCATGAAGTTTTGAAATTGGAGCCAAAATTTGGTAATTCTACACATTTTTTGTTATAGTAGACAGGTCTGCATTAGCACGTAAATATGGTACCATAATCCTTATACTTTGCACATTCTAGTTATATTTGAGAGTGTAATGAAAGAGTATACACTCCTCCTTTCCTTCCGCCCCCCCCCCCCCCCCTCATTAGTCACAAAAGCTAACTAGGGGGAGAGGATCTGTCTATGGAGTCCCTCTGGAAGCTAATTTCAATAGCTTATTTATCACAATTTCATGCGACTGGATTTATACATCTCTCCTTATTAAATAGGCATTTGAAAAGCATTGGTTACTAACAAGAAGAATAAACCTTGGATAAGAGGAGGCCGGTGGTGTGGAGGAAAAAATCTTACTACAACCTCTGTCTTATTGAATGCAATGTACAGTCAACTATAGAAGGAACAGAGTTGATGTCAGTCAGCCTTTGTTATTGTTTTTAGCCAGCCATTTTTATGTGTAGATCTCACTAAACTGTATCAATCAGACTATAAACATTTGTTACACATAATTTTGTGTGTTGGTATATTATATCCGGTAGGCGTATTGTTGTGAGCTTTTGGCTAAGTGCAGAGTATCAATAAAATACTGGTTTTGTTTTCTTTTTAGTTATTATATTGCGTTATAAAATTGCGTTATAAAGAAGCTCTAGATTTGGGTTTTTTAAAGAGAGTTTTTCATTTTTCTTGTGATTAGAGGTACACATTGTATTAAGAGACAAAAAAAAAAAAAAAAAAAAAAAAAAGGAGAAAACAATAAATGAAACATGTTTCACACTTACATATAAATTGGGACCCCTAAAGTATACAATACTCTCTGGGCCTTGGTACACAGGCTTGGGGAAAAACATGACATGGGCTAAATGCAAAGATAAAAAAAAAAAAAAAACAGAGAAAAAAAAATACAATATTTAATTTAGGTAAAGTTATATGTGAAAAGTCAGGGATGAGATATAAATAAAATTAGGATGGGATTTGTAGGTGTATGATGAGGAGGACTGCTTACTTTCCAAACTAATATTATGACAAAATGTCATCAAAGATATTAACTTATTATGCGAACTATTATAACATAAAAGAACTATAATAACATCGGTACATTGAATAGTTTAAGGAGTTACTAAATATTACATGAGCAGTCAATACATGTGCCAAGTGGTCACAGGCAATTGTTAATTTCTCTTCAAACAAATTATCAGAACTCCAACAAGAGGGATCCATTCAAATAAAAAAAATAAAAAAGTCGTGCAGAGCCATTGGGCCCATATAGCTGGAGTTTATCCCAGTTCCTATGATGTGACACGGAAACTAGCAATTGCTTGCTATCCTTTGGATAGGACACTATTGCAAAGTACTTCCTACCCATTCTAACAGACTCAGCTACCCATTCACAACAGAGCCATTGGGACCCCATACACTCAAATAGTTACAAACTAAATAAGAACATGTAGTCATTCACAAGGTTCATGGATCCAGAAGAGTTTATCCTGGTTTCTCTTACTGCAAATGATGTGGCCCATGGATCAAGATTTTATCTCAGTTTCTCTACTGTCATATGATCCTGGTTTCTGTAACAATAAATGGATAGTAACAACTGCTAGCTACAAATTGAAATTGGACACTGGCCTGTAACAATATACTAAGAGATTCTTTTACTTCTATCCAGAGACTTCGGACAGATAGGTCTGTACAGATCTCTTGGCAACAAGCTGGGAGCTCTACCAATTAGTTTATCAGGACCGATCCATGAAAAACAGATGCAAATGCCTAAAACAATATCATTAAAAATTTTTTAAACAATATTTATTCTGTGGAAGGATAGCTTCACCTAAATAAATGTCAATTCTTCGAATCACAAGGTCAAATGTTTTATCAAACAACAAATGACTTTCAGACAAGATGCATAAGAATCTCAATGGCCAAAAAATATTATGAGATGACATGCTTTTGTTGATAATGTCATGTTCAAGTAATATAATGAATAAGTTAGACACCTGGAGTTTGATGGATGGATGGCATGGGGATTAAGGTTGATTAATGGGTAGATAAAATCTGATATACATTAAATATGCCTTTTGATTTTTCGTTATTTTAAGGGTTTACGGCACTTGCAACACATTTGGGTCATATCAGCGCCAGTACAAAGGAAGAAAATGGGATAGTAAAAAGTTCTGGAATTAAAATTAAAGCACCCAAGAGAAAGTAAGACAAAGGGGAATTGAGAACAAATAGGGATCAGATGTAGAATCCAAGAGCATATCATCAATATACTTAGTTTGAGATCACCTATAAGTCTCAACCGGACACAAGCACAAGACCCAACAAAGAGGAAGACACTCAAATGCTTAAATTATACATTCAAAATAACAAATATAATATAATACATAACAGAGAGATAGAAAGCAAGTTGGAAAACAGATATAGGGGGGTAGAAGACACAGCAAGTACCTCCCTGCCCGCTATGGGTGGTCAGGAACCCCACCCAGGAATATGCCTTTCATTACAGAATATTCTGACCACCAGTGGTCAGTGAATGTAAATTACGGCCAAAACAGGTTTCCCAGCCCTGCTTTAGGGGTTATCCCTGTGAAAAAGTAAAGACAACTCAGGGATCAGCTGCAAAAGAGCATAACAAAGTGAGCAAAAGAAATTAAGTTTCATGTTTAAACAAAAATATAGAGATACTGATTGCAGGCTTGAAACCAGTTTCTCTGAGTCTGAGTGTGATGGCGACCATTCCCCAAGAACAGTGATTTTTTTTTTGACCCACAAGAGAAAGTCAAGTGCCCTTACTCAGTACAAGGTCAGAAAAATATTTTGGAATTCATAAAGATAAACGTGACAGAGTGTATTTTGCAATAGTCTAATATCCTGACCAAAGGATAGCAAGGTATAATCACTGTCAGTCCTAATGCTACAAAAACCAGGGAAAACTTTGGCTCTATTGGCCTTGTGGCTCAGAGAAATTACTTTTTACAAAATTCAATCAGTTCAAACAAAATATTTCCCTTCTTAATAAAAAAAAAATATATTAATATAAATACAAAGACAATTTGGCAAACCATCAACTGTGCTTTGAACTAAAACAGTAATGGGCACATGAGTAAGATTAAAACTTCAATAATTATCTTTAAACAGGAAAACAAAATAAGACATGACACAAATTTAACGGACAATGTCATAACTAATATCATAGAATTTGTGGACATAATGAAGACGATGATGATAAATGATAATAATACCCAAACAGAGTAGAAGGTACAGTATGGCATATGCAGGGTTGTAGTTGAAAAAACAGAAAGTGCTGAGAGCTTTACTAAACAGGCAGCTTGTGGACACATATTCGGCCAGATTGGCTGGAGAAAAAAAACAAAACAAAGATAATCGAGTCAATCAAATATGCTTTCTGATTCAATAGCTTTTTAAACTGAATTCAAGGTTATCACATTCTTTAACTACACTCCATTCAGTATGAATGCCGTAAGTTAGAGTTTTAAAAAAATAAAGTAAAACAAAGAGAATAATAGACAAATAAGCACTGATTGTATTATCACACTGTCAGCGAAAAAAAAAAAATCAATATTCGTCTTTGTATTTGTGTTTTAGTTTTAACTATACATCAAGTGATAGATTGACGCTGAGTGGAACTGTCATTAAGAGTAACATTTACAATCTTCACTCAAAATAACGTCTACCTTACACAAGGTACTTAAAAGACAAATAGAGTTAGAGGTAAACCTCAAATTGACATTACCTCAAATAATTTATGTCAACAGTCTGCATCAAGTTATTTCATGGTGATATTTTGAAATAGGGCAATTATCTCATGAATAATTTCATTCAGAATTGAAGGAAAGTCTTGTGATTTAAAAAAAATTGATTGAAACTTTATACAGACTCCAGGGCAAAGTTGCATTTAAGGATGCCACACTCTATTCTAATAAAGTAGCCTAACCCATTACCTTGTTTTCTATTTTTGAGAACCACAACACATCCAAGAAAAGTCAACCATTCCCATTCCCTCTGAAAAGACAACAAAATTGAGAGATCAATTTGATATCAATTAGAATGTAGTCTGGCAATTTTTTTAAATGACACAAAATATCAGAATCAAAATATTTAATAGGGATACCTTCCGCACAATCCTCTAGGTAGCTTCACTTTATACTGTCATTGATGATTGTCATGTAAATATAATAATAGAATAAAATAAAGGTCGACAAGTCAACAGTAAACTCAGGAGTAACAGTAAATAATAACATAGGCACTTAAATGAAAGTGGGAGAACGGGAGTGGAAGGATTCGTTGCAAAGTTATATATAAAATAGAGGAGAGTGATAAATTAAATTTAAAAAATAATAATACCTAATTAAAAAACACAAAACAAACTATGTTATTCTACAATAAAGATAATATCGTTTGTTTTGTGTTTTTTAATTATAATATACTCTTTAAAAAATTAATTTATCACTCTCCTCTATTTTAAATATAACTTTGAAAAGCATCCTTCCACTCCCATTCTCTCTCTCTTTCTCTGTGTCTGTATCTCTCTCTCTCTCTCTCCTTTTTTTATTTTCAATATCTTAACAGCAGAGGTAGGGGACCACTAATAACACTATTGCTGTCTAGTATTCTTCAATAACCCCCGCTCGCCCATTCCCCTGCCTTATTCTTGAGATATATATATATATATATATATATATATATAATTTTGATATCATTACTTCATCTCATTGTTTCTCTCTCTCTCTTCCATTGCACATATACACACACATTTACACATTTTTGCCTATATCATTAGGACAACCTAATATATATATATATATATATATATATATATATATATATATATATATATATATATATATATATATATATATATATATATATATATATATATTTATTGTGTTGAGAAAGGCCAAAGGCCGAAATGTCGTTTGTTTTGTGTTGTTCATTCATGAGTCAAATTTACTCCCTTTATCTTTATCTCCATTTTATTGACTCATTTAGGCACCTCTATTTATTAAGGAAAATTCAGTTTTCAAATGACAGTTTACTACGATGCAGTGTATCATCCCATTGATAAAACGTTTGAAATTTGTATCTAGATTATATAGAAGCAGAGTTATTACATTTTTTATACCTTAAAAACACCCCAAATATTACTATAGGAATCAGACTGAAACTGGGCTCCAACTGAGTGAAAAAAAAAAAGAAAGGGGATTCCCTTGAAACACTGTGACGTCACAAGGCTAGGAGCCAATGAATGATGTTGACAACGGCAGTCTGAGCTGAAATGGCGTTACTTTGGTAGATTTTGAAATGAGTGTGATTTTATGGAACTGGAACGCTCAAAGGGTATCCAGGAAGCAGTTTTGATAGTATCTAGTTGAAAATGGTATCATTGAAAAGGGAAATTGTTGAATATTATGACTTTTTTTGTTGCAAGGGAATTTTTTCATGAATGATAATACACGGCTTAATTTTCTTGCACACTGACATTAAGCTATCTTTTCAATACAATATCTTCTAAATTAGTAAATGAATTTAAAGTTAAAAAGCCAAGGGCAAGAGGAAAACGGGAATTGTAAAGGATAGAACGTTCGATGCCCTTTATTTTGGTGTTTAATTTTAGGCACTTTGATAAAATTTTCAAACTCAAAATATCTTGATTTGACTCAGCCAGGGGGATGGGACTTGAAAAAGCATAAAATTTGATACCTTATTTGTTTCTCTACGACCTACGGTTCCATAGATATTTATATTTTTCTACTGAAATTTTTGGTCAATTTTACAGAGAGAATCTGTGATCTCACCGCTGCCTCAAAACCAGCATCTCGCGGCGATCGGGAAATTTTGAGTCTTGCAGTCAACATGGCCCACTTATTGTTTTCAGTAATTTTGTTTCAATTAAAAGATAAATGGCAAGTGTTAGATATCATTTTAAAGGTCAGAAAATAAGCTTTATTTTCATATAAATCATTTTCATGTATGGAAAGTATGGAAAAAATTAAGGATAAATGAAAATGGAAAAAAATATGAGGTTTTTGTCCTAAAAAGTGGGGTTGGTGGCGGGAAAAATAAAATAATGAGCGAGTGTATCAATTTTGATGAAATTTGGCAGAGATATTCTTCAATTAATTGTCTACCGATGTATGAAGTATAATTAAAATGTATCCATAATTTAAAAAGTTCTCATAATTCAAAAATTTATAAATTTTTATTACATACGTTATCTAAGAAATACAATCAGGAATTGAGAATGAAATACACCGTTAGAAAGCTTGTTTTGTGCCCTTTATAATGATACCAAAATTAGTCACATAGGTTCACAAATAACGCCATGGTGACCAACACAGTAAAGGGTCAAAAATAAAGTTCCAAAAAACGAGTTTCACCTTACAGTGAGCCTATCGGCGGCCACTGGACTGGAGTTATCAAAGTGCCTATGTAAATAAACACCAGATATATCTCAATTTATCCAAGCCATGGATTTAGCCTGCAGCTCACAAATGAGAACTAGATCTAGCGGTCATCGGTCACGCGGGTGAATGGGAGAACTGTGACTGTGACACAGATTTAGCAAATTTAAATTTAGCTTACTTTGGTAAACGTCCATTTGGCCCTCCAGCAGGGAGCCGATAAATGGCCTAATGGCTGTGACCCGATTTTTTGGACTTTTGAGTGATGGGTCTCAGAAAAAGTTCCATAGATTTTTTGTTTATGGATGGATTTTAATGATTTATGTCTTATTTTCTTCAGGAGAAATTACTCTATCGTTTGGTGTAGTTTATTTTAAAATCAATGACAATTTAGTAGAACTTTTGATTATGGATAAAATAGGGTATAATTTAGCTTTGGATAATTAAAAGATTAGAACTTGGTAAATCAAAATTTCATGCTGGCACGTTTATTTAACATCTTAACTTTTTTATAAAATTAAATTCAGGGCAAAGTTGTATACCGCATCCATGAAATTCGTTCCAGTAAAATCCTTACTCAAATCTTAGCGGCCATTTTAGACCAGTTTTGAAATCCAAATGGTGGTTACTACCGGAAATGCAACAATTTTCAGGTCACAAAGTCCGTCAGTAAATAACAAAGGCAAATAGAAGACCATTTTTCAGCCTTTAAACTAACATAACTTTTTTTCTGCTTATCTGATTTTCACAATTTTGGTATCATTAGAATCGTGTTGAAAAGCACTTTAAAATGATATAGGTTTCATTGAGCTCAATCCAATTTGAATTTTTTACCAAAGTACCTAGCGGCTCATCATTTAATTTACATCATTTATTACGTGAAGTGCCTAATAACAATAAAGTAAAGGTCCAAAAATATGTCACAAAAACGTTAATATTACGTTAACTTATGCTATATATAATTGTGAGTTACGTGAGCCTGCCATATACAATACTATGCACGCGTCTGAATCTGAATGGAATGGATGGAATGTACCGGTGACAGTTGAGGACACTCGGGCTCAACAATTTACAAACTTCATCCTAAGAAAATCGCTTACCAGCTCAAGTTTACATGACACAAAGAGAGTTGAACATACGCCAGGTGTTGTTTTAAGCAAAAAGTATAAGACAGCTAGAATTATATTCGTGATATAATGAGGACGAAGAACAGGTTTGACATCATTCATTAGGCCCATGATTGCTGTTTGTTATTGTTTGAAGGATAACGGTGGGGGAATACCGGATATTACGTAATGTAACGAATGGTATCTATCTCGGTCGTAAATGAGTTAGATGAAATGAATCCCAATATTTTAAAAGTCATAAAACTTCATGGCGATATTACAGGAATATAAATAGGCTACTCGTTTAATGGAAGAAAAGGACCAAGGAGGGAACTCCAGGGTTTTGGACTTTCTTGTGACAATTTAATCTGCACAGCCTCCTGACAGAACATCAATGATTAAAAGATAGTCTGCTCATATCAAGAAAGTGAAAAATTAGTTGTTGACAATGGGGCTCAAGGGGAAAAAATGATCCCACTGGTTGAACTAGTGCATACAGCTCATTGTTTATTTTGTTTTGGTGTTTGCTGCTTTGTGCGGCGCATTGCTCACATGCCTCATTCAACTCGTGTGGTAACGAGTATCTATCTGTGATGGATTATATTGTAAAGAATGTTAGCACTGTATGGACGCGTAACAGATAATTGCCACTCTAAATAAAAATGAAATTCCACTTATTCATTCCATAGGGGAAATTTTAGTCTATTCCGAGGGAAGACACTGGAATAACCCAAGCGTCAGCCGCAGCACAGCGCCGCAAATTGAGCTAGGGCGAGACGACTTGCTCAAGACCACACAGCGCAGCGGCGGATGATCGAACTCGGTAGGTACCTTTCGGATACGAAGCAAAGACCGTACCGCTGATTTATGCTGCCCCAAATGGACTTTCGTTCCTCATGGCTGCCTTGATGTTAGGTACGCATTAGAAGGTATAATTCGTGAAAACTATAGTATTGTATTGAATAAAGTTGTGTCAAAGGTCAACTGGATTAAACGTAACACAGGCAATAAAAGAGCTCCTGTCGTTTCGCCATCAAAACAAGGTACAAAAGCACCAATATGGCAGATGAAGGAATAAGGCAACTCCAAGATGAGTTGAGGGAGGTTTATCGTTCTGCAGTTAGACAGAAGTAAGAGATTTATTTGTCACCTATTATTTGCGATATAGAATTCAAGTTAAGCCATCATTTTTCTGGAGAAAACCTTTTAAACCGAACTAAATGCCTATCTCACCACTCTCTCTCTCTCTTCTGTCTCTACTCTCTGGACTCTCTGCTGACTGTCTACTGCTGACTCAACAATCAATACTCAGACTCAGACTGGAACTGGAATTAGTATTAGCAGAGTTAGAGATAGGGGAGACCTTCCATAAGCTACTACATACCAAGTATTCTTGTTCTAGTAGGGGGTTTGGGAGGGGGGAACTTTTTTTTAAAAAGTCTCCCAGCTCCCAAACCCCCTACACTAGACTAGACGTCTAGATAGAATAGAAGTTCAAGTCTAGTGTAGGGGGTTTGGGAGCTGGGAGACTTTTAAAAAAAAAGAATAGTAGAACTTCTAGAACTAGAAGGGGGTTTGGGAGGGGGGATACTTTTTTAAAAAAAGTTCCCCCCCCCCCCTCCCAAACCCTATCTATAACATCGGAAGAAGACTTAGGATGTAGTAGCTTATGGAAGGTCTCCCAGAGATAGGGAAAAGTTTCTCAAAAATGACACCCTTTCACTTTCATTCATGTAGGCCACTTAAATTTGCATATCTTCACTTTAACTTTAAAGAGAAATATTGACCAATTTTTCGCATAAGAATCTAGATCATAGTGAAGGCACTTTGTTGATGATAACTCCAGTCCAGTGGCCGCCGATGTCGGTAGGCTCACTGGTTACTCCGGAATAGAAAGAGGAGGCGGAGCTCATATGATATAACGCAATGAAAGTTCTGTCCGATGACGGATGGGGGGATATCACCTCTCCAAAACTTACCTTATTATATGAGATCTTGAGATTCTTATCCAATCATCGATTGCTCATTTGACAGTTCGCTTGTGAACAGTTAGGAGATCATCTCTTGATTTATGGGCAGGCGGCTTTGCGTAAGGTCGGTGAGTGTTGTATACATCAAAGAGTACCGCTGACCGATGCGTAAATAGTGGTTGTGTAACCCAAAAGTCCTGCTGTCTCGACTGCAAGGTCTTGTATATAGTTGCATCACCATCTCAACGCTCAGGAATTAATTAGTGAGGCAGGACTCTCAGCATATATATATATTAAAAAAACAAACAGCGCTTTTGAATCACACGAGATACATCAGTGTGCTCGTCGCATTGAGAATTGAAAAATGAGATATAAATCAAGAAAATCGACCGGAAAATAAAGAAACTATCATTAAATTTTTAAAAATTGAGCAATATTTTTTCAAAATCAATCTACTAGAAAAAATTTTTATTTCTAAACCTATTTTTGTGAAACAAAGATAAATGTTCTCCTTTTTGCAAGCTGATTCAAACAATGTGGTTTTCAAATTTATCGTATACGTAATCATTTGGAAGCTACAGAGAAAGGTGTTTTTGTGTAATCCCTTTCACACACACACACGCGCACACACACACACACACACACACACACACAAACATATACAAACAATACACAAACAATACACATCCCTGGTCATCTATTGCCTATATTATTAATGTTAATATATACATCCCATACTGATTGTCACTACCCCCCCCCCCCCCCCCCCCACACCCCCCAACCATTTCCACCATCCAAGTACCAGTGACCTTTTCTCTTTGATTTCGTATCATGGTCTACCCGAAGCCCAACACCTCGATCGTTTGTGGGTCAACCCCCCCCCCCCCCCCCCACCTTCCCCCGTAATCAATTTATGATTTTCTCTCTGTATAGAGCGCCACATGCACAATTATATACTATTGAATTACACTGACCTTGCCCCTCCCCTAACACAAGCCAACAGCAACCCAAGCTATCCTCTATCACGTGACCTTAGATCCGATGCTGCATACCGCTTGAGAGTCTTCACTATCCAGATCTCGTTCATGGTCACGTGAGAAGGATATATCCGTTCGGGTTCGGCGTCTCGTTCGGCCCGATTTCGTTAAAAGCCTAATGCCCTGTCCTCACCGACCAACCTGTTTTCATGGAGCAATGGAGATTCACCACCGATTTGACACTAGTAATGCCTAAATATAGATCCCAAGAGGCAGTTTTAAGCCACTCAATGTATTTCTACAGTTAGAATTTGGCTTATTTGTTAATCAGGACGGACGAAGTGCAACTTGTAAGATAAGAAACAATTTCATCTTACCTGAACAAAAGTTGTCAATTTGAGTGAGTTTTCGCTACAACTTGCTATTTTGACAGTTTGTAGTGGCTGAAGCAATCTTTGTAGATGATGTAATTGGGTTATTACAACTAAAGTCATTCAAGTAAAGACGTAATAAAACAAAAACTCTCTTGTGTTGCCTATTGGTCGGGGAAATAGCTGGTAAGGGAAGGAATGACTCTATACAGTTTTACACATTTTACTTTTCTTTTCAATGTTAAAAGAGGTTTTCAAACTGGAATCCTTCCTTTGACATGAAAATTGCCTTTTATCACAACCCCATATACACGTATATTATTTTGATCTCATACATCAGGTTATCTGAAAGAAATGTAATTGAGATTGTCACCAAACTAATCGAACTCCGTCTGGTTGAAGTCATTTATACCACTGATGGCAAGACTTACCTCACACACAAACAGCTTGAAAAAGAAATTCAAGATGAGATCATTATTCATGGAGGTAAGATAGTACAGACTAAGCTGGTAATTGGGACATTGGTTAATATTGCAACAGCTGCTTTAATTATAAAATACTGGTTAATTTGAAACCATGAAGCTTAATTGGAACAGTTCCAGAGATCCATTAACCAGTGTATACTAATACTATATTAAAAAATTTCTGTCTCAGACTCATCTTTTCAATTAAGTGAATGTTCTAATAAAGCAGCATTCCAAATTACCAACATCAACATATTGTTACCATAAATACCAACATATTGTTACCATAAAATGTAGTCTGTGGAGCTCATAAGGTATTCCTATTATAAGGGGGTAGTTATTAGAATCATATAATAGTAATGATTTCAGTGTAAAAAACGTTCCATTAAGAAGCAATTTTGACTGTATTTTCCTACTACTCGTATTTATATGATTTGATATTTTAAAATAATTCTCTGAAAATTAACTACTTTTTGGGATAAACCATTTAAAAAAAAAGTTGTATTTGGAAATTATGATCTCATGCCCAAGAATGTGTTATATAGTGTAGCATTGTTTATTTCTTTTCAAGTGATTGGATGATATCTGGTTTGCACTTTCAAAAGCAAAATCGTCGTGTATTTTTTATGTAGAGAAGACATTGATGAGTTGTTCCTCTTTTGTCACAACCCTAATGAAATTGAATATATGTGTATTAAATGTTTTAGATGGATGAAAATTGACATTTCAATTGAAGAATTGCAATAAATTTAATGGCCTTAAGTAGGAAATGCCTTTTGTATATCGGAAAGAGTCATTATATACATCCTGTACTATTTTATATATTGGAAAAATGTCACAGGTAAATTATAATTGACCAATCAGGACTGTCATGGAAAGCACCATACCTTACAGTTTATAGGCACTTAAAGAATGCCGTCTGTATTGTTCTGTTCAATACAAGACACAAGGCTTGTAATTTTAGCATCACATTTCTCTATTGTATATGGTTATACTAATTTAAAATTTAAGTATTATCTTTTAAAGTTCTATTGTCATCAGTTAAAGATTTAAAAAATAAAATAAAATGAAATGCTATCTGAAAATAATGGCAAACATTTTTCTAAACCAGGTCGCATTGCCCTTGGCGACCTACAGCAGATTCTCAGTGTTGACTACAGTCACATTGAAACCAAAGCCATTGAAATGGCTCAGCAAGAGGAGTCCTTGACCTTGATAATGGGACAACTAATCAATGAGGACTACCGCAGAGTGCTTGCAGAAGACATCAACGATCTATTGCAAGAAAGGGGTCATGTTACCATTGTAGAATTAACTCAACAACATGATTTACCTGCTGATTTTATAGGGGAGGTAATTGCATTTTGTGAACTAAAAAATTATAAGGGCAGAATTTTTATTCTTTTTAGCTTGTAAGTACAAATATTTTTTAATTTGGTATCAGTAACATTCAATTTTTTTCATTTGTCTATTAAAATTTTATTCATATATTATTACAAATCTTGATGTGTTAATAATTTGCAAATTTAGTTTAAAGATTAAAAAAAACAAACTATTATATACTTGTGATCAAAAGAAAGTATACACATTTAAAATCGTCGTTACTTTTTTATCCGTTGACGTAGGCTAATGATTTTCCACTGCGATGTTTTTCATTAGTCTTTCTGTGTACCGATAGTCGATGTTTTTGTTTTTGACCTGAAATTCGCTCACCACGTCCCACACGTGCTAAAATAACCTTTTAGCCCCTTACTATGGACAGGAAGTGTGTAGATTAATTTTTTTGTCATCTGTGTCTTCTTGAACTATTTTCAAGGCAGGAAAACACAATACAAAATACCATCCATTAATCTTTGCGATGCCACGAATTAGTTTAGAACAACGTGCACGTGCCATTGGTCATCTTCAAGCTGGATAGTCTGTGACCAATGTCGCAAGAATGTTTAATATCACAAGGAGAACTGTATATTCCTTAGTGGATCAATTTGAAATAACACAAACGGTAAGGGACCGAAATCGAACTGGCAGACCACGAGTAACAACACAAGGTGAGGACCGTTTTATACGCACCCTACATTTACGGGATTGTTTTAGGATGGCGACTGAAACTGCGCTAGAGTTCCCAGGTACACAAATTAGTCGACACACTGTTCGTTGCAGACTTAGAGAGCATGACATTATCGCAAATGTCCGATGATGCGACAACTTCTTAGAGTACATCACTTGTTGGCCCGTCATCAGTGGGCCCGTATTCATCTGCGCTGGACAGCGCATGCGTGGTCGTTTGTTCTCTTCTGGCTGGTCCGTCTTCAGTGGGCCCATGCTCATCTGCGCTGTACAATGCATGCGTGGTCATTTGTTGTCTTCTCAGATGAATCACGCTTTGTGATTGGAAGAAATGACGGTAGATTACATTGTTACCAAAGATCATACGAGTGATTTCGCGATTCTTGTGTCTTGGAATCCCCAAACAGAGGATATGGACAAGTGGTGGTGTGGGATGGAATAAGCAGAGACTGTAGGACACCTCTAGTTCAAGTAAATGTATTCCTAACCGGTGCAAGGTACATCCAGCACATTCTACAATCCCATGCTATTCCATTTTTACATGAACATCCTAAATTTTCACTTCAACACGACAATGCAAACCCTCCACAGAGCTACTGTAACAAGGGATTTTATAGCAGCAAATAATGTGAACATTATCAGCCTGTGGCCTGCAATATCCCCGATCTAAATCCGATAGAACATATAGAATACCTGGCAAGTTGTGGAAAAATACCTGGTAAACGCGCCCGGGGGAGACAAAGAAAAACACTCATAGACCAACTGAAGGGCTTCACCAGCCTAACAATCCAAGAGCTGTTTGAAAAGGCAAGAGACAAGTGTGGTGTGGGATGGAATAGCAGAGATGAGACACCCCAGTTCAAGTAAATGTATACTAACCGGAAGGTACATCAGCAATTAAATCATGCTATCCATTTTACATAACATCCTAATTTTACTTAACGAAATGAATCCCAGCATGAGATTTTATAGGCTAATGTGACTTTCTTGGCCAATATCGATTTTAGACTATAGAATTAATGCAAGTTGTGGAAATATGGTAACGCGGGGGAGACAGAAGAAAACATATAACAATGAAGGTTCCACTCAATCAAGAGCTTTTACACAAAGACAAGATTGAGAAATAATTCATCAGTATCCGACCTACCATAACTAGATAGAGAAGATACAATTAGAGCCTATTACTCCCCTTTCGAAAGACCCTTTTCAGTTAATTGGTTTCTTGACCTAATTAGAATTTTACAGAGATTAATTCCAGTTTTTGTGGATATCAGTGAGCCATATATACAATGAAATGTTATCACAGAGCTCTCCACTTTAATACATATAGTCAAACCCATCTATTACGTTAATCCTTGTTTACAAATTTAGGTATTGTAATTATTTTATTTATTACTTTCCCCCCCATTCTATTTAATTTAATAATTTAAAAATCTCCCATAAAATTCTAACATCCTATTTCGATTTGTGGATATTTCTAAAAATGTTCCGAACTCTCAGGTGATCAGTGCCAACATGGGAAAAAGGATCAAAGGCCAAGCAGATCCTTATGAGAAAGACATTTTCTATACCGATGCCTTCGTTTCCAGGATCAGGGCTCAGATTCGAGGGGCCCTGTCAGCAGTTACTGTGTAAGTTTGTAGAATAAAACTTGAATGGATTATGTTTGTCATAAAAATAATTTTTTATAAACTCAATTTTTGTTTGTTTTTTTCGAGGTGTCCAATCTGATAACACATTTCGTTGTTACAAGGATAATACTGGTTCAAGTCTCTTTTAAAAAAATAGAAATTCATTTTTCCTAGATTGTTAACCTTCTATGTTCTTCTTATGATTATGGGATGGGAGGGACAGAGAGAGAGAGAGAGAGAGAGAACAAATATTATTTAAGGATATTTCCTTAAATTTGTTCCTTTATGAAGCTTTAGTTAGACTGTTCCTGAATTTGAAGAAAATTTGCGCCTTTTCAGCATAACTACATCTATATTTAAAATAATAGCACTGTAGTGTTAAATAAAATTGAAATTACTTCATATTTATTTTCAGTCCCACAGCTGTTGGACCAATTCGTAAGAGCATTGGATGTCAAGAGCATTTATTTCATTGTAAGTTGTTAGAGGCCTTAGTGTTCTAAATTTTGTTTTTACAATCTGACTGACATTCATTTTACCATTCTATTATCTTTACAAAATAACAGATATTATTCATTCATATTTTCTGAAGGTTTTAGTTAAGTTTTTAACACTTTAGGAATTGATTGCATTTTTTGATACTGTAGGAAATGTTTTTATCTAACATATCAAATGATATTCGGCTTCAGTTTTTCTCTTTCCTTGCAATGGATTTTCAAGAGTGGTCATGAATACAAAGTATGGTTATGTCTTGGACTAAAGAGCAGTTTTCTCACAAATAGAGGAAATTGACTCCATTTTCTGTTTTGTTTCATCAGAGAATCTACATATTTTGATGATCATTACTTAATGGAGAGAGTAGGATGGTCAGATTTGTTGTTTATGTTGGAACTGAATTTTACCAATTTTTATATTATTCCAGCCGTCTTGGATGAGTTGATAACACAGGGTAGACTGGCAGGATATTTATCAGGTAGTCGAGAGGACAAGTCTCAGTTCTTGCCCCGCGTCTACTCAAGAGCACAAAATGAATGGGTAGATAGCTTCTATAGACAGAATGGGTACATAGGTGAGTGATGAGATTTGAATGCTTACTTGGTGTTAGCTTTTTTAGTAGAAGCTCAATTGGTAGTGCACTCGCTTCACATGCGAAGGGACAGAGTAAAGTTGAGATTTTTTTCTGAATCCTCTGTTCACCAGCAGTGATTCGGCAGCTAGGTTTTTTAGATGTGGCAGAAATTACTTTGCAATAGACTAGCATCCTGCTATCCACAGGGTAGCAAGCAATTGTTATTGTCCATTTTACACTATAGAAACCAGGATAAACTCCAGCTCTATGGGCTACTACTTACTATTTGGAAAGGTCGATTAAAAAAGCTTTAGTTTGTTGTTTTTTTCCTTTCTTATCAAACAAATTGAAAATTTATTCTCTTTTTTTTTTAAATTAAAAAAAAAAAAAAAGTTGTGTGTATTTTCTAAGAAAAGGTGACAAATTTCATATGATTTTATGATATCAGAAAACTTGTCATGCCTCTGGATCCCATCCTCTCCCCCAAAAAGAATGTTAAACATGTTTTTGATTTGTTCCTCCAATTTCCTGCAGAATATGGTGCCTTGACCAGGCTAGGGATATCCGATCCAAAGGATTTCGTCCAGAAACGTTACAAAGGGGAAGAGCTGGTATACTTGTCCAGTTGTTGTGTTGGTTCGGCCACCTTCAGTATGGTTGAAAGTTGTGTTGACGAAGCCCTTGCTTCAGGTCTTTGGTGTGATGTGTCAGTAAGTTAACGAGCTCATTTTAATGCAAATCTGGCCTTTCTACGGTTTAAACAAGACTAACCATATATCTTTCTGTTTTAGGTCATATTACATTTATTGAATTTAATTTCAGACTTATTTTCCACTCAAATTATTATCATTGAGTAATGATGAAGAGTTCTTGAAAAAGGTGGAATAGAATTGTCTTTAGTTGAATTATAAATTGTTATACATTTTTTAATGACTTTTTAAATCTCCCAGACTGTCCTGCCATCAATTTTGAGTAGCAAAGACAAGCTTGAGCTTCTTACCATCTGTCTCAAGAAGAAACCTCAAAGTTTTATTTGTGGTGACAGTATAGTGGCTAGTAATCAGCTGGTTACGAACAGCATGGAAGGTTTCAAGAACATCATCATGGAAAAGGCGGAAAAGGTATATTTCAATACTGCTTTCTCTCATTGTTAGAAATGATAATAAGTTATACTTGGTTTTAAATTGGATTACTTTTAAGGTAAAATTTACATAAAAGTAAGTTGTATCTTCTATTCAGAATAGTTATACATCAGAAGTAGTAATATAACATGAAAATATTATATTTTATGTTATGATTTCTTTTTGACCGATTGACAGATATATTTTCCTCCTTTTTGACAAATTGCCTTTATCATCACTGTTTCTTATCCTTTACCTTGATATAAAATAACAACTAAACATGTGAATTGAAGTCATGCATTAAAATTTTTCAGAATGCGACCAGTCAAAAGTCTAAACCAGATAAAGTGGTTGATGTAAAATCTACATCAGGAAAAGCTGCTGTGATGGAGGAGAGCAGTGGAACAACAAAAGATGATAGGCGCGAGCAGAGGCGGAAAAAGGCAGCTGGTGAGTTGTTGTTCTTTTTTTTTTTCCTCAGTTGTTTACAAACTTCAAACTGTTTCATTGATTTTTTACAAAGTTTACAAAAACCCTTTCATTTTTATTGAAATGGTTAAAAGTGAAAAGAAACCAATGGTAAAATATATTTAGCTTTTTAGATCAATTCATTTTGTTTATTAACTTCAAAAATTTTTTTAAATCAAAAATGATGCCCTGCATATTTATCAATATGAATTACCGTTGGCTTCTGGTTGGGTCTTCTTTCTCCAAATCTGTTTGTTGTCCTTTTTCTGTCTTGAGATTGAGGTGACTTGGTTTTGCCAAGGCTCTTGCTGGAGATTTCTTTTTTAGAGGGAAATAGATACAAGTGGATTTGTTTATGAGGGGTTAAAATTTAAAAAATCTATAAATTAGTAAAAAAGGGGAGGTTGTTGACTATATTATAATTCATGATACAGTTGTTGCTGTTTGGAGCAGGAAGGAATAAATAACAATATGAGATTGAATAGGATGTTTTGGATTTCCCATTTTGTCAACAAAACATGATAAATGGCACACCATGGATGGCAAATTCGCCAAAATAATGCCATCCTCTCATCTCTCATTTGTCCTTAGTGCCTCGTTCATCGTGTTTTGTTGACAAAGGGGAACCCCCAAAATATCCACACCATCTCTCTTCGTAAATTAAATTGATACTTCCATTCAATTTTAATGTTGTTATTTATTTCTAAAATTTACTCTAATGTTTTATATAGAGGCTGGTGCATCGAAGAAACATGGAACTGGTGGTAGAGAAGTCAAGATGAAATCCACCAAGAAGAAAGGAGGTGGGCGAGGGCGAGGAGATGATGACTCGGATGATGAAGGGGATGCAAAAGGTGCTGGTTGTGGAGGCGGCAAGGACAGGCAGCATCATCAGGAGAACCAGTTTATGAGTGTGGAGGAAGTTGAGGAGGTGTGTAAAGAAGGATTGCAAAGTGCTTTGATCCGCTCGGATTTTTGTGCTTTCCTGTTTCAGATTTTATTTTATTTTATTTATTTACTTATTTATTTATTTACATATTTATTTGATTATTTATTTATTTCTTTTACTTAAAAAAAATATTATTTATTTATCTCTTGACCCAACAATTGTGGTTTTATTTTTCTCTACACAACAATTCTGTATAGTGTTGATAAAGTTGTAGGTTTTGGTTTTCACTTCGGTTGATCCTTGACAGCATGAGCTAAGTGTTGTGGTTATTCATTTTTCAGTAGGTAACAAGGAAGTTTAATAAATTGTTAGCTTTTTAGATTATGTGAACATATTACGTTCAGTTCATTATTTAAATATTCTTTTAATTTGAATAGGATTGTCATGCTTTATTTTCGTTATAATTATACTTTGTTATCTTATTTAAACTCCAGGGAAAATTTCATTATTTTGTCTTGAAATCTTAATTTGTACAATTTATGAAATTCTGTCACATGAATATTTTTCTTTTTACTTAAAAAAGAAACATTTTTCTTTTTAAAAATTGATTTCATCTTTTTAGGCACTACAGCAACAAGCCAAGTTGACAGATTGCCCTATATCTTTGATTTCAATGATTGCATCCAAAATACAGAGGTGGGTTTGAATTTGATTAGCCGTCGTAAGATGGGAGTTCCTATTTGCAGTCCCCTTGACCATAGAAGAGGAGAAGACAAGCTTAAAACCAATGGCAAACTACCAAACTTAAAAAAGACAAATTGATATAAAAGTCGATTAGAAGCGAAACCAACTTAGTAATTGAAAAGACAAAAAGTAATTATATTTGAAAGAAGTTAGCAGACCAAGGGAAAAATAGTAAAGAATTAATATAAAATTGTAAATGGACTAATGAAACGTGAAAAAAACTAAAGCCTTCCAACCCGAAATGAAGAGCCATCATGCAATGTTTTGGCTAACAAATTTTGACAATATTTCGCGGATAAGATAAAAAATATAAAAACTGGTCTGGACAAACTGGCAATTTCATGTTCTGACATCAGTAATATTGATGTATTATCTGCCAATCTACAAGAAGTCGACTTTCAATCTTCACACCAAAATCCTGTGAAGAAATAAGTGAGATCATTAATAAATCACCAACAAAAAGCTGTGATCTCGATCCATTACCAACTTGGATATTCAAAATTTGTATAGCTCAACTACTTAACTCAATTGTCAATAATTCAGTTGCAAGCGGCACTGTACCTAAACATTTCAAAGAACTCATGTATCTCCCATTCTTAAAAAATCAGCACTCAACAAGGAAACAATGAATAATTACAGACTCATCTAAAACCTTAGCTTCTTATAAAAAATGCTTGAATTGGTTGCCACACGTAGGCTTCAAACTTATCTTAACACCAACAATCTGAATGTGCCCTATTGGTCAGCATACTGTTTTTGGTTACAGCATGGAAACGGCGCTTATAAGAGTTCATAACGATATAGTTTGCTCACTAAATGGCAAAAGCATTGAGTGCGGCATTTGATACAATAGAACATAAAATTCTTTCACGTTGCCTTGAAAGCCAATATGGGGTTATCGTTAGCCCCCTTTGCTGGATTGAGGATTATGTTACAGAAATTTCACTGAAAGTAAAGATGAAAGGTTCTCTCTTTCAAATTAAAGCTTGGAGTACCTCCAGGATCAGTACTGGGACCAACCCTATTCACACTCTACTCTTTTCTGCTTGCAGATATAATCATAAATCATGATTTAGAGTTTCACCTCTATGCTAATGACAAGCATGTGTTCGTCTGTGTTGACAAAGAACACCCAATGTCATTGAAAGTTAAAATTGAAAACTTTATTCATGATGTTTGACAGTGGATGGCTTTTAATAATCTTAAATTAAATTATGAGAAGACTGAACTAATTGTTATCCATAATAAACAAGCTGATGTGCTTGCCAATAAGATCAACGTCAGATTAACTGTCATTCACAATTCAAAAACTGTGAAAAATCTAGGATTCTTCATCGACAGACACCTTATAATGAAAGATCATGTTTCAAAATGATACCAAGTCGTTAATTATTATATAAAATGTATTAGTAGAATTAGAAACCTAATAGATGAAAAATTTACGAGACTGGTAGTGCACGCACATGTAACAAGCAGAATTGATTACTGTAATTTTCTACTTTTTGGTCAACAGTGACAAAAATTCAAACCTTCAATACAAAGTTGCTAGAATAATAACTGGGACAAATATTAGAAAAAAAAATGTTATCCCTGTCTTGAAACACCTACAATGGTTGCCTGTGGAGAGAAGAGCCGAGATCAAGATGGCCTTTATAATTTTCAAATGTATTCATTGCTTAGCACCTAATGTCATGGATAGCAGAGTACAGGCCACCTCAGGCTCTCTGCTCCTTATAACACACCACTTTAGAAAGAAAAATGTCCAAAACAAAATTCTCGAATGTGCATTTTACTGAGCAGCACCATCAATCTAGAATTCTCTCTCAGTCTTTACCAGAAGTGCTCATACTATCAAGTGCTTCAAGTCTAGACTGAAGACAGAATATTTTTAAAACTTTTCCTTAATTTTTCAAAATTCAACATTTAATTTTCTTAAGATTTCCATACCATCTTTGTCTTGTAAAGCGCGATTGAACAAGGTAGGTGGATATTGGTGCTATATAAACTTTATTCATTTACTTATTTCTTTGAATAATCCTAAACTGCCTGCACCATAATAACTATGGCGATGAAAATCATTAACTTTGAACACTTTGATTCAGGCTTTGGCCATAAACATTTTATGTACATAATTTGATGTCAGCGAGACCGTGGCAAAGCATTTAGTTAAAAGAAACCCACATAATTTGCTCTTCTGAACTGAAGTGGTAGGAATATTAGATTAGTGACTGGTATTGTTTTACATTGAATTATTGTAACACGCCTGACCGACGAGTCTTGTTTTTGTTGGCTCTTTCATTTACGTGTTTTGAGTGATTTTTATCTGACATTTCGCCTGGATTTTAATACCATCTGATTTGTGATAGTCTTGTGGTTTTATTGATATACATTTTAACGATTTCTAACAGAGGATTTTTCTAAAATTTTAAAATTTAAGTATGGATTTTCCAAAGTCGAAATAGTTTTAAACTGCTATTTGTTTACAGCCATATTGGAAACTTTATTCACTGTGCTATATTTTACAACTTTTAACAACTACCGTGTACATCGATCTATTTATAATACTAATTTTATGAACAGACTCAGAGGGGGTAGACGAAAACAACGCCCTATAACCACCGTCATTGGTCATCGACCAACCCCACGCCCGCTCCCCCTACGACCTCGATCCTCGCTTCAATTTATCAACACTCTCCCCCATCCAATCTAATCACTTCAATGAGTAATCCTCACCGTTCCTTGTCAAATGTCAACACTGTCCGTGACAGTCAGTATGAAATTAACGACCACCATGACAACAACTCGCAGCAACAGCACCGTCTTGAGCAACAACAACAAACAACAACAACAACCTACACGTAGTGATCATACCAGTTTAAAAATTGGATTACTAAATGTTAGATCGTGTCGTAATAAAACTCAAGACATAATCGACATTATTGAAGATCATAAAATTACTATTTTTGTCATCTTGGAAACATGGCTTAATCATTCATATGATGATCCAATTATGAAAGCAATTACACCCGAAGGCTTTTGTATTAAATCATTTCCACGCATTGGGAGGAAAGGAGGTGGAATTGCAATTATTTACAACTTGTCACTCTTTGACAAGATATCATTTCACCATGATAATTTTAGAAGTTTTGAATACGCTGGATTTGCCATTCATGAAAATAATTTTAAAAAGTCGTTTCACTGTGTCTACCGCCCACCACCAAGCCAACAAAACAAAATATCAACAATTGATTTTTTATCTGAGTTCGGAGAATTTATGTCTATGCAATCCATTAACAAAAAGCATAATATTTTTATGGGTGATTTTAACATTGATTATTTCGGAAACAAAAATGAATCGAAAGTATTTCGGGAGATTATTGACACAAACAACTATATTCAACTTGTAAGCGGTCCTACAAACAACCATGGCCACACAATAGATCATGTCATTACAGACATTGAACATTCTCTCTCTTCACCTGTCTCAAATATTGATAAATTAATCTCTGACCATCATTAATTGTGTTTTGCGTTTTATTTCCAATGAAGCACGAAGTAAAAAAGATGATAACATCTCGTAATTTGAAGAATATAAACATGAACATTTTTAAACAAGACCTTGACCATAACGTTAAAAATAAACATGATGCGAATGGTCTCCACGAGTCAATTGTTGGTACGGTGGACAAGCATGCTCCCTTAACAACTAGAGCAGTAAAAGTGAGACGTCAAGCACCCTGGTATAATACGAAATAAAATTGAATGGATTAGCCAGGAGGCGGGCAGAAAGAAAATGGCTCAAGTCCAGAGATGCTGTCGATAAGAAGCGATACATCGCGGCTAGAAATGATGCAAAAGCCGTCAATTTCAGGGCCAAAAAGAAATTCTATGAAGAAAGCCTCAAAAACGTGGGACGTTCGAGACAATTCTTTGCCTTGACCAAGGAACTGCTGGGACAACAGACGCAACCAGCTCTCCCATCTTTAATCGATCGTGCAGATCTACCAACTCGCTTTGGTCAATATTTTAAAGAAAAAACGGATACAATCAGGAAAGAACTCTCGTCTGAATCGATCCATACAACATTTGACACGTTTCATGATGATTCATTAACACATTTTTCAAAGATTACTGAAGCTGACTTATGTGATTGCATTATGTCGTCTCCGACTAAAAGTTGTGATTTAGACCCCTTAAATACTGTCATTTAAAAAAAATGCATTGATGTAAATTTAACACATTTACATGTATTGTTAATAATTCGTTGCAGTCAGGTGCTGTACCAGACATTTACAAAGTTGCTCATGTCAAACCCCTTTTGAAAAAACCTGATCTCGATAAAGAGAACTTAAAAAACTATCGCCCTGTCTCTAATCTTCCTTTTCTCTCTAAGATCTTAGAAAAGCTTGTTTTGAAACAATTACTGTCTCATCTTAAAAATAATTGTCTTGAAGAAAAATTTCAGTCTGCTTATAGGCAACATCATTCGACGGAAACCGCACTTGTTAGGGTTGTTAATGATCTCCTCTCTGTTATAGACAATGGTTCATGTTCTTTGCTGAATTTGCTTGACCTATCTTCTGCTTTTGATACTATTGATCACAATCTTCTTCTCAAACATCTTGAAATTACTTATGGCGTGTCTGGTGCAGCGCTTGATTGGTTTAGGTCATATTTGTTTAATCGTAAACAGATTATTACGGTGGATGAATATAGATCGGAGGAAATCTTTCTTGATTGTGGGGTTCCCCAGGGTTCAGTACTTGGACCCGTTCTTTTTTGTACGTTGGCCCTCTGTCTAAAATCATCAGAAGTTTTGGTCTGTCTTACCATCAATACGCTGATGATACGCAATTGTACTGCGTTTCCAATACGAGAAATTTACAAGAAGTATCAGCCAATAGTAAAAATTGTATCCAAAGTGTTAAGAAATGGATGAATGAGAACAGACTGAAACTGAATGATGATAAGACGGAGGTGCTGTATGTGGGGAACAGGAAGTGGAAAAGTGAACAGATTTGAAGTTGGGGGATGCCTCTATTCAAATTGTTGACAAAGTGAAAAACCTTGGCACATTCTTAGACTCTGGACTGTCGATGGAGCATCAGGTTAATAATTTGGTTAGATCTCTCTTTTTCCAACTAAAAAAGATTGCTTCCATTAGACGGTTCATATCTGAGGATGTGACCAAGCACCTGGTTGTGTCCCTCGTACTATCGAAATTGGATTATTGTAATGCTCTGTTGTTTGGCGTTTCGCAATACAATCTGAAACGTCTTCAGATTGTCCAAAACAGCGCTGCCAGACTAGTATTCATGAAGCGTAGGTGCGACTCTGCCGGACCTCTACTTCATGACCTGCATTGGCTGCCTGTTGGGAAAAGAAAATTCAAAGCTTGTGTTTTAGTGTATCGTTGTCTTGAAGGTACTGCCCCTTCCTACCTTTCAGAACTAATTGAAAGATATTCAAAACCCCGCCCCTTACGTTCGGCCAGTGATTCCACAAAACTAGTTGTCCCTCGAATTCGGAAAAATGCTGGAATGAGATCCTTTTCTCATTTCGGACCCTCTATTTGGAACGCCTTACCGCAGAGCATTCGTGAAAAAGAATCTTTGTCTATTTTTAAACGTTCGCTTAAAACATATTTGTTTCGATTTTAGTAGATGGTATGAGAAGCAAGATAGGTTTGGTTTGTGTTGTGTGTTGTGTGTGTGTGTGTGTGTATGTGTGTGTGTGTGTGTGTGTGCTTGTGTGTGTGAATGAGTATGTTTCAGCCAAAGTAATTTGTAATTTAAGCGCTTAGAGTCTGGTGTCTCACAGTTATAGCGCTATATAAGTTTTCAACATTATTATTATTATTATTATTACATATAATGATTGAGAAAGTAAACGCACTAACACCTTATCATACAGCATTGCAATTTATTTTGCAGCGAGGGAAGATGGTTTTACCATGCGTTTACATTTCTTTATTTTTTTCTTACCCTACAAGGCCCTTACACAAGGAGTACCAAGAAGCTTCCCAGTCTATTTTCCTCAAACTCTCGGGTGCCAAACAAAAGAAGATGGCTGTTGAGGTGCAAGATAAAGTCAATGGGCTGTGGACTAACATCAGGCTATTTGAAAAGGGGCTGAAACTGTTTGATGGTGAGGCACTTATGTCGTTTTAAAAATTGTTTTCTTTTTCTTCCACTGGAATATTTATGTGGTATATTTGCATTGTATTATATACATCATTTTTTTAAAGATTAAGACGTCTGCATATTTAAAAAAGAACTCAACTCAGCTTATTATAAGTTCTAATTTTACCTATTTTCCCTATCAAAATAGATCAAGTTCAAGGCCAGATTGTTAAACATCTTCTCAAGACTGTAGGTGCAGACCTCGTCAACACCATAGTTGTAGCTTTGGCTGAAGACAACATGATGGGAGTGACAGAGACAGAAGAAAATATGACTCCTGAGGTAGGCCAGAGAAGTTAAGGTTTGTGAAACAGAGCATTTAGGTTTGATATTTATAATAATTTCTGTGAGATTTCATAGTGTTTGTGCTTTACTATCTATTCCTTTAAGGAAAATGCAATCATATTACTCTTTCTCTCCCCTCTTTTTTTAAAGGTAGTAATATTGTAAAGCAATAATAATAATAATAATAATTGACTCTTATAAGGGCACGGTATCCTCATCAATAAGGCTCTTGGCACATTAAATTACATCAACACAAAGCAATATTTAAAGTACATGACATCAAAAAAGAAATGTTTTCAAGGATTTCTTGAAAACAGACAATGATTTGGATTCTCGGATGCTCTGTGGAATGGTGTTCCATACAGACGGACCAGAATGAGAAAAGGACCTTGTTCCCACCTTTGTATGAATGCGTGGGATAGCCAAACGGGTGGTGTCATTGGATGAATGCAAAGCAAGGGAGGAAACAAGAAATTAAAAGAATTCCTTAGAGAAAAAATTTATAGATGCACCAAGTCTGTTTCTCCCCCTCTCTCTCTATCTATTTCCCGCCTTTCTTGTTAGGAATACTTTCATTTAAAGTGCTGCTGACAAAATGAGATTTAAACTCTGTTTAATCAATCTTTGTTTTGTTCATTTCACAGTGGAGAAAAAAGATCGTAAATTCTTTTCCTAAAGCGACTCAAGACCCGTTAAATAAATTGCTCGGATCCCTGAATGGAGGCAGCCTTGAGGATTTTTATAGCCATGTGACCACCATGTGTGGACCGCTCCATCTGGGTATACTGCTGAAGAAGGCAGACAAAAAAGTTGATAGGTGAGATTCTTTATGACAAACTCAAAGTCAATCAATCAATCAATCAAGTGTTTGGTTTGTTACAGACATCAACGATCATGTCTCTCCAGTCCACTATTGTCCTTTTTATGCTTTTTCTTTATCATCCGTTCAGTAATTCTTTTTTGTTAAATTTTGATTACACTCATAGGTTTCTTACTCGATCCCTCCATGATATATTTAACATCCCAGTGAAAATCCATGGTTCGGTTGTTAAGTGTTTTAAGCACGTTTAATGGATATTGTGTTATATAAATGCCTTTTTTTGTTTTGTTAAACTGGTTTGGATTCTTTGCTTTTACAATTTTCATAGCCACCCAGTAGAATAAACCACACATGTCTTTGAACTACAAATTTGTAAATATTGATACAGAAAGATATAAGGTCAAGGACAGTCGACAAGATGATTATTCATTTATTTGTTAATAAATCACATAACTTGGTATTTAATCATCTTACTTTCAAATAGGCAATTGGTGTTTGCCCACCGCCAGCAACTGGCAGACCAACTGAAAAATGAGTCTGAGCCAGCAATGACTTTACACCTTACTGCCGTGCTCCTGTTCCAAACCTTCAATCAGTGCATGCTTCACGTCCCAGGGCGCATGGTCCCAATTGTCTTACAGAATGTTGCACCCAATATGGAAGATGATAAAATGGCTATTTTATCAACCATGCAAGGTAAGGCAATATTTAATGGTTGAAAATGGATGAGAATGAGAGGGGGGAAAATGTTTTCATCTTTTGATATTTGACTGGTCATTGTTATAGAAAAAAAAATTAAAAAATTGTATAGTTTATAGCAGAGTGGCCAGAGCTGATTTTGAACAAACTTTATTTTGCTTTTTCTGATAAGATAATGATTAATGTCCCAGATATGACCCCTTGATTTTAACTCTTGCCTTCCCTATATAGCCAGATTATGAAAACCTTAAACTTCATTCAGGTTATATTGACAATTCTCATATTAACATCACCCCAAAGTCCTGGTTCTTCAGCTATAAAAGTCAAGAAAAAACATCAGTAAAAACAGGTCTTATTTATCAATGCAGATAAGACTTAAAGACATTTACAGTTGATCATACATATAAACAATACACTTGAGAGATGATTTGATGGAAATAATGGATGCAAGTCTGTTCCCCCTTTTGTTCACGACTGGAGTAATGAAAACTTGGAATTTCCAGATTCTGGACAGCTTGTTTGAGCACCTGAGCACCGGTTAACACTTTTCCTAAAAACCTGTTCACACACCAGAGGAGTGTTATGTCCAATCATTGAAGAGAAACAGACATCAGCACTCGTAGATTAGCAGCCTAAAATTTATGCTTACAGGTCGTGCATTGGAAGCCGTAATATACTATCCTGAGTAGAGATAGAAGATAAGAAATGTGACAACTATTATTGGTTAGCTTCATGGCACAGAAAACGCAAAAAAGTAGGTCCAACTACACACTCACTTCGGACTGTACATTATGAAAGCCATTAAAAACACTCAGAAACCAGTTGGATGGAATTAGGTTCTTAAGTTTGAGCTGCAGAGCTCCCATTATCATAAAAATAATCAGTAGTATATTTGTTAGATTATTTTTCGTGTCTTTTTCTCTCACTAGATCTTGTGGTAAAACACGCCAGATTCAAATCAGATCCAGAAGTCTACACAGACCAGGAGGTTGAGTCTGTTGCAAATGAGTTGTCAGCGTTGATGGACCAAGCTAAGGATATTGGTTTAAATACCAAAAAAAATGCTGCTACCGCATCTCAGGACTAAACTATCAGATGATCTTTATTTATTGTCTTTGTCATATGAGCATTTTTCCTTGAAAAGCTGGTAAAGTGGCAAAATACGGAACATTTGATTTAAAACTAACAGTTTTTAAAATGTTTCATTTGCGGGAAGATCATATGTTTATAATATTAGATCTGTGTTCATTGAGGCTCCATCAATTTTTATTTCTAAGAAAATTCTAGGCTCCATCAATTTTTATTTCTAAGAAAATTCTAGGCTCCATCAATTTTTATTTCTAAGAAAATTCTGGGCTCCATCAATTTTTATTTCTAAGAAAATTCTAGGCTCCATCAATTTTTATTTCTTAGAAAATTCTAGGCTCCATCAATTTTTATTTCTAAGAAAATTCTAGGCTCCATCAATTTTTATTTCTAAGAAAATTCTAGGCTCCATCAATTTTTATTTCTTAGAAAATTCTAGGCTCCATCAATTTTTATTTCTTAGAAAATTCTAGGCTCCATCAATTTTTATTTCTAGAAAATTCTAGGCTCCATCAATTTTTATTTCTTAGAAAATTCTAGGCTCCATCAATTTTTATTTCTTAGAAAATTCTAGGCTCCATCAATTTTTATTTCTTAGAAAATTCTAGGCTCCATCAATTTTTATTTCTTAGAAAATTGTTATTTTGTGTTTGTAATTTGTTTGGAAATCAAATTACATTTCCCTTCAGTTCAGTTGAACAATTTTTAAAAAAATTGATTTTAGAGACATGATCTGCAGCTTCTAATTTTTGCAGTTGAATTGTTTGTATGATATTATTACATTTATTTATTGTTGTATATTTTTTTTTTTTTCAAAGGGTCTATTGGTTATGTACAAAAATAAATATTGAAATAGAATATGGAAAGTACACGTATTTCTTCCTTTTTTTTCAAAAAAAAAAGATAAAAACGAAAATAGTGTTATCTCTCATGTTAGGTCGTGTGTACGACTACCCTTTGCCGCAAAAGTTTTTATTCTTTATTGTCCTCTAGCACTTCTTTCTTTACTCACTTCATTTCTTGTTATTATCAACATAAGTGCCTGCTCCACTCACTTTTCTGAATTTGTGGAGTGAAACATGGTCAAAAAAAGAATTATGGGACCAGGCAAAATAGCATATTAAATACGAGGTCTCATGATTAATAGGTTCTACATTTTTTATCTGGACTGTCTGGGCCTCCCCATGGTCCAGAAATCCATTAAAGGTCGAAAACTCTATAATCATAAACATTTTATAATCAGTGTTCTAATTCCATGAATTCCCGAATTTTTGAAGATAAATAGAGAAAGAGAAAAAGGGAATGTGCTCTCAAGTTGTTTCGGTTAAAGAAAGTCCTGCTTAGAAGTACTTCGGTTCATCGTAAGAATTAGTACAAAGATAATGAAGAAACTAGTACAATTTATTAAATTCTTTGCGGTTTTAAGGTATTTTTCGGTTTAAAGTAATTTTACTGTATATGTCTTTGTATAAGTATTAGCGCTTCCAAGCATATTTGGTGGAAAGGGGTGCTATAGAATTTACGCCTTATTATTGTTGAAAATATTATACTTGGAACACACATTTTTACACTTTACAAAAGTGAGAAAAGCAATTTGATGTAGCTGTGCTTAGTGACTGTAAGTGTTAGACAATATAAGGGAATTTTAAAATTGGGGTTATTCTATCGATTCTTTTGGAATAGATACAGTGGAACCTCCGATTACGACACCTCCGAATAGTGACAACCTCCTGATAACGACATTGACCCCTGGTCCCGATTTTTTTTTTCTATTTAAGATCAGTAAAAAAACCCTCCAAATAACACCTTTTTTGATAAAACCTCCGAATAACGACATCATTTTGGCGATTTTCAGCAGTTTTCGTAGATATCTGATACTAAAAATACAGAGTATGGGTTCTCAAAGTTTATAAAAACGATTCCTGCTTGAACCAATGAGAACGCAGCTTTTGAAACCAATGAGAACGCAGCTTTTACCACCATTAGGTCCAATGAGAATGGCATCCACTTTTGAAGTGTCGGTTGATTCCATTGTCACAGATATTCTTGAGACAAAGACACCAACAACAGAAAATCAAGATGATGATCTTGACGGCGATGCTCCACTCCCTGCTTTGACGGCCAGTGAAGCGGTTATGGCGCTAACAACTCTCAGAACTTTTGCCATGCAACATGACAGCGGTGCGCAATTATTGCTCATCCCAATGGAGGACAAAGTATCTGCTATCATTTCCAGCGCCAAACGTCAAACAGTGATAGAGGATTATTTCAAGCCAAACAAGTCTTGATGTTCATAACAAAATAACAAGGATGGTGAACCTTTTTTTACATTTTTAATGGATAGAGAGAAATAAAAGTAAAAAAAACAAACAAACAAAAAGAAAAACAAAAAAAACAAAACATTTTTAATGTGGCCATGTGTTCCGTTGTATTCAAACAGCTGTTCACATGCCGGTTCCCAGCCCAGATAAACTGCAGACTGAAAATGGTCCTGTTGTGGCGTGGTTAATAAAAACTGGTCCCGCGGGCCTTACCACGCCCACTTTGTCCGCCATCTTGGAAACCTCTAAATAACGACACCTCCGGATAACGACATAAAAACTCGGTCCCGTGGCATGTCGTTATCGGGAGGTTCCACTGAAGTTACTATGGCACCATTATTCTGAGCCATCTGTTAAGCCCTTAATTTGTTGTTTTGGCAGGTAAACCAGATAAAAGACCCATTGCAGAAGTCATGATATTTCATGAGAGTGTATGTTATAGATATAATCTTTGTTGAAATAACTCAAGGACAAAAATAATAGTTCCACAAACAGTAGGTATCTGAAATCCTGGACTGCCAAAACTATCACCAAATTCGATAAAATTTGGATTTTATTATAGCCAGCCTTTTAAAAATAAAAGAAATAAAAACACTGCCTCAAATAAATTTTTGTGATCTTTATTACATTTTAAAAATAGTATTGTCAATATACTTTCTGAAAAAAATGTGAACAAAAATTTTAATAAGACTAAAAATGAGGACGGATCGCTTAATAAAAATGTTAAAAAATAATTACATACATGCTACATCAGAAAACTGTTTTACCTGCAAAAATTTGGTAGAAATGGAAGGCGGGGAGTAATGTTTGTCTCTATTTATTGTAGGGGCTTTATGGCATTTACACCACTTTTAGGTCTTTTCAGTGTCAATGCAAATGCGAAGATGAAGAAGAAAATTTCAATGGCCGTAAAAAAAAAAAGGGTGGGATAGTCAAAACATTATAGGTCTTGAATTTAAATCTTGAAAGTATATAGGAAAAAAATTGACACAGGTTCGAGTCGAGTCCAAATGGAATATAAAGATGGATGTCAAGAAAATTCTATCTAAATTTAGTTTGAGACCACCAGAAAGTCGCCTAGACGCAGGATCCACTATAATACTTACAAAATACATAGTGAATAAAACGTATAATAATGTGTACTAGGCGGAAATGGTTTTCTCATAAAGTCTGAAAAAGTGCATGAAGAAGTGCTAGACAAAACGGAGATAAAAATACAAGAAAAAAAAATATCAGCCTGATTTTTTGGGATGTTTTTTTGTGTGTACTATTCTCTTTGCTTTGTCTGGCAGTTTCATACACACTTTTTCAGACTTTATCTTATACCAGTGATTGCTCCCTAATCTGTAACTTTGAAATGGTCTTTGTTGTTTTTAAGGATTTTACAGTGCTTACGACACATATGGGTCATTTCAGCGTCAATAAAAAGGAAGAAAATAGGATAATCCAAAAATTGTAGATTTACAATTGAAAGTTGAAAACACATGAAAAACAAAAGATGGCAAATGTGAATGGTTCAAATACGGGACAGATGTAGATTCCAAGAGCACACTATTGATGTACTTAGTTTGATATCACTAAAAGTCTTATCCAGATACAAGTACAGGATCCTGCCAAGACTGCTAAGAGGAACGCGCTCAAATGTTTACAAACAATTATATATAAATATATATATATATATATATATATATATATATATATATATATATATATATATATATATATATAACTAAAATATAAAAATTCAACAAAAATCACAATATAAGAGAAGATTTACAAGAAACAAAAATATAATCTCCCAAAACTATAACTATATATTTTACTGTTTCCCCCCCAGCTAAGGACTCTGGCCAGGGCCAGGACAAAACGAAGCAGTCTCATTCCAAGACAAAGACAGAAAACAAGTTTGAAAACATATCTAGGGCGATAGAAGACCCAGTACCCACTGTGGGAGGACAAGAAATGGTCTTCCCTTGGCATCCTCGATCTAACCAGGTGTTACTTGGTTTGATTCTTATTCTGTGTGGTCTGGGTGATTATTTGCTTGAGTGATTTTGCAAGAGATTGGTGGACAGAGATCCCCTAACTTTTAAAAATGAAATGAAACTGGCTTTGTCCATGGGCAAAATAAATTGAAATAATGTTTGTTATGAAAGTCTGTCCCACAATAGTTGTGTCAGAAAAAAAAACAAAACATGGTTGTGGATGAAAAATAATATACAACATGGAACCCTAACAATGTCAAATAACTTTCTTGAAAATGTATCAAACTACACCAAAATTAAACAAAAGACAGATTAAATAGTCACAATACAACCAGTTTTCAAGCTTGTTTACATCATGGCGAGGTGGAAACAATTCACTGCTGTTCAGAGGGCTTTAGTGGTTATGAAACAAAAGTCTTTCAAATCAACACAACTAAAATTTGCAATAAAATTCAACATCGACAGGCAAAAACTCGAGAATTAAAAAAAAAAGAAGTAAATATTAATAATATGTGTTTGTTCATTCAAATGATTTGGATCTGTAGAAGAGCAAAAAAAAAAAACAAACAAAAAAAGGCAAAATCCCAACCAAACAAGAGTGACCGTGATGCTAAATCATGCACACAGCAAAACTTCCAAATTATTCTTTTCTCTCTTAGAACAATCAGAAAACTATTCTCTATGATGCACTTGAAGTTGATTTCAATTTAGAATCTTTCTGATAAATTATGAAACACAATCTTTAAGCTATATAGAATATAAATGAAATGTATCAACATCTTTTGGATTATGATGCCAATGCAAGAATTGTGGTTCATGGACAAAATATACTGTGATAAAAGCAGACCTGTCTACTTGAAAATTTTAAAATTCGTAAAATAAGTGATAAATAACACCTTAAAATTATGTAGTCTGGCATCAACTTTCACTTTTAATAAGTTTTAATGACTTAGAAATGCTCATGACATTCTGAAATTGGAGCCAAAATTTCGTAGTTTTGATTTTATTGACATTTCAAAGGGTTCCATGTTTTTATTGTCACCAGGTATATATCGATACATGTTAAAGCATTGTGAAGTCTTTTGAGACCAGTACAATTCATTATATAATGTACATATTCAACATTTTTTATCTATTTTAATAATAAGTATCAACTATTTTACATATCACAATTCAACATCACTTACGTTCTCAAATTCATCATCTGAATAGTCATCTTCATCATCATCATCTTCATCATACTCGATATCATTTTTATATTTATCTTGTCCCCCTTCAAATCCATCATCGGAATCGCCATTCTTATCTTCAGAATAATCCACCAACCCTTCTACTTTCTCCTGGACAAGCTGTGAAACATTATCTAACAGAGGTTCAGAGGGCACTCCATGTGATAAGGGTTCGAATCCATTCCCAGATGATCCAGGACTTCTGGGAGTTTCTTCGTCCATGACAAACTCTCTACCGACCCCATAGTCTTCAAATATCATCTCAGTCTCACAAAGACGCCTATAAATATCTTGATCAACCGAGACTGGAGCATTTTCACCACCCTCTGCTGCCACATCTACTTTCCTATGATCTGGGTCTCCTTCATGGCCAATGTCAAAGACATCTGATTCAGATGGCCTTCTGGTGACCATGAACTCTGACTTATACATCTGATTGGCTATCTCTTCGCTGACCTTTTCCACTTCTTCTGATACTTCTTGCACACATTCCTTCAATATTTCCTCTGATATTCTGATTGGAAAAAAATAAATAAATAAAGAACAAAAAGTGAGAATTGATATAATTGGTATTTAAATTCCATGAAAAATGCTACTGCTATTACTTCTTCCATATTCCTATAAACCAGCTGAGTTATCCAGACTCTTGATGACTGCTGAAGCAATTTTTTTTAAAAAATGAAATAAAATAGTAAATTTATGGTGCTTTCCTGACAATATTGTTGAGAGTATAGTCTTAATTATCATGATTTCCATGGCTCCCAAATATAAAAATTGCAGAAAACAAATCTACATAATTTGACAATTTTGACAAACGTGCAATACTTGGCATGAAAGCTATAATTCGTTCAAGCAAGGTACCGACTAAAAATTAATTTAAAAATTCTTTATCATATATCCTAATTGTTAGGACGTGTCTTGATAATCATTTAAAAATCTTAATTAAGGTTTCAGCAAAAGGTGCTTAAAATTTTTTCCTACCATTACCATTATTTTGGGTCACAAAGCAAAAGGTAAAAAGTTGACACTACAATATTCAATTGAGTCCTCTCATTTTACTCTTAAACTGTCTGATGCATTTATTGACAAGCACAATTTATCTTTGCAAAGTGACCTTTTTTTGAGCTTCTTTTAGCGCAATATCCACTCAACGTGCTCCATGTGCTTTACAAGGGGTCCCTAGTCAACAGCAACACTAACCGTGTAGGACGAGGACACGATGCCTGTTAGGCGATATTACAATTTTTTTTTATATAGACAACGCTATTAACGGCCAGGTACTCTTTTTACACCTGTGAGATGAGAGAATGTGAGTAAAGAGCCTTTTCCAAGGACTCAACTATGCACCGAGCGAGGTTCAATCCCAGGACCTTCCGACCCGAAAGCGAGTGTCATACCATGTAGCCTAGATAACAATCATATTTTCAATGATATCACTTAACCCCCCCCCACAGCAATTCCAATCATTTCATTGAAGCTTCCCTACCATCAAGACACCTACGTAAATGAACATCTCGTTATGGTATGAAAGTGCCAGTGATGATCCAATAAAGCTATGTGGTTCAAATTCAACTGCTCAATGAAAACTGACAAAACAATATATGACTGTTTAAAAAGATATGGCCATTACTTGCCAAAAAAAAAGCATCTAAAGAAGAGGACCCATAATAATTCATTATCATGGATGTATTTTACCAGAGATGATTTATAAGTTATTATTTCCTTCAATCGTACAAAGCCATATACAGAAGAAACTGAGGTCAGACACAATAATAAGGAATTGGCGCTTGTTGCATTTGAATCAAAAAAAAAAAAAAAAAAGATGCCACAATAAACCGACTAAATTATCTTGTTCAAAGATCAAATTTTGGAAAGAGAACCATAATACAAATTTGATTTTGATACATACAGACTAATCAATGATCTCTGACCTTGTTAATTGACCTCTTTTGACTCAACTCAAATGATTAACTCAAATTTTGTAATAAGATTTTTTGACCAATCTTAGTTTACTTTCATGTTGCGTTATTTATCTTGACAAATATTTCCTTTCTTTATTAAATTATTTTTCATAAAATTCTATTTATGTATAAACGAAATTAATATATTTTATACCATTGACTTTTAAAAAGGATGGCATTGTGATATTTTTGCTCAGTGCATTTTTAAACCATGGTAAATAGTATAGTGTTTTATGTTTTTTTCTGTTTTTCAGGGTTTTACGGCGCTTGCAACACATTTAGGTTATATCAGCGCCAGTAAAAAGGAAGAAAATGGGATAGTAAAAAGTTATAGAATTACAATTAAAGAAAAAGTAAGACATAGGGGAACTGGGAACAAATAGGGATCAGATGTAGATTCCAAGAGCATACCACCAATGTACCTAGTTTGAGATCACCTAAAAGTCTCATCCAGACACAAGCACAGGTCCCAACTAAGAGGAATACACTCAAATGTTTACCAATCATATAATATAATATGTAAACTAAATATAATACAATGCATAACATAGAGATGATTTACAAGGAAAAAAAATATCATCTCCCAAAACTATAACTATACATTCGACTGTTTTCCTCCCAGCCAAGGAACTCCGGTAAGGATCAGGACAAAACTAAGCAATCTCATTCCAAGACAATGACAGGAAACAATTGGAAAACGGGTACGGGGGGATAGAAGACACAGCATGTACCTCCCTGCCCACTATGGGAGGTAGGAACCCCACCCAGATAGTGTTTTATCACATCATACTTTCATAAACTGTCATTTGCATTTGTAAATGAAATGAATTGTCAACTCTTACTCTTCCATCAAGGTCCATGGGTCGAACTTGCCCGTTGGGTGGTGGGAACGTTTACGTAGATGTTCTTCAAACCTCTCTCGATCTTCTAAGATTCTATCCAAAGTAGCTGTGTTGAGCCTGACCTGTGGCTTCAGTTTCGGGGGGAATTTGACTGTTGAATGAGTCGTTGTTTTAGTCCTTGCGTTGACATTAGTTTTGGACATGGGTTTGGTGAAAAGAAGGGGCTCCTCCGCCCACCCTTTGTTAACTGGTTCATCAAACCTTTATAAAAAAATGGAAGGAAACAAAAGAATTATGCACAATATTTTTTCATTCAGTGTGATAAATTATTTCTTGATGAACCTTTGGCCATGTTAAAGTTGATATCGGTTACTGATATCAATAAAAAAAATCTGCCATAATTGAGATTTAATATATATTTCTTCCCCAATACAACCTGGAGAGGTATTCAAAATAATAATATATGAAAATAAATAATAGAAATGTCTGGTAACAAAAAGTTAAATTGATAAATAAATTTTTCAAACTATATAATCAAACAATAACATGAACCACAACGACAATGATGATGACGATGACACCAACAACAATAATACATCATGATGATGATAATGATACTACTTCTACTACAGCTACTACTACTTCAACTACAACCACTACAACTACTTCTATTACTACTACTACTACTACTACTACTACTACGACTAATTAATAATAATAATAATAATAATAATAATAATAATAATAATAATAATATACAATTGTAATTAGGTCAATTTATCATCATTTATTCCATTCGAAACAATTTAACACTAACTCTTCATTCAGGTGATGTCTTCTGTTCTCAGTCTTGGTTGAAGTTTGTCTTGAGTAATCAATGGCAGGGGGCTCTGCAGGACAATCTGATGGAAGATGATGATTTAATGCTGATGATGGTAGTAATGCTGATGATGATGATAATGATAATGGTGGTGATGATGATGATAACGATTGACCTCTTAAAGTATAATATACACATTACAACATTTGTTTTTTTTATACTCTAGACAATTTTCCATTGGGACGAGTTATGCATACAAAGAATAAAAGAGTGTTTTAGTGATTTCAATGTCAATCAAAGACCTTACAATCTTTTTAAGGAGGTAGTGATAACTCTGGATAACTTTGGCGATATGATTATTCATTGACATAATATTATGATCATAAATGGACACAAATTACGAAAATTGGAGTAACTTCCTACATTAATTGCATCCATTTTCATATTATTCTTTGCTCTTCATACACAACACTTCAGTTTTCTCTTAATTCAATCTTAATTTCATTAATATAAAGTTCAACCTTCTGAGACACACTTACTACATCACCTTCACATTAAGGTACATAAATCTGTGTGTCATCAACATACATATATGAAAAAATACTGAATCATTTTTTCGAGGGGCTGTATATAAAGAGTAAAAAGTGGAAGTCCAAGGACTGATACTTGTGAAACTCCTTTTTCATATCAGACTGAGTATCGTTGAGCATTACAGTTTGAGTCCGGTGAGACAGATAGAATTGCAACCACTTCAATGTACATGCCCACTAAATCCAAAAACAAGTTTAAATCAATGCAACACAATGACATGGTCAATCAGATCAAAAGCAGCACTCAAGTCAAGTAGAGTTAGCAACACCATTTAAAAAAATATTGGGCATAGTTTACAATAACATTTTGGAGCACTTTCAGTACTATGGCCAGGTCTGTACATGTTTACTGGGACTTACAGTAAAGTTCGTTTTGTTTTTAAAATTTTTGTAAATTACAGTTTAACAATTTCAGAAATGGAAATCTTGGAAAGTAACAAGGGGTTTTGAAAAAAAATAAACATTAGTAACTCATTTTTAAAACCTTTTTTCCCCCTTTTTGTTGTGACCCGTAACTTATTTGTATTATGAAGAGATCTCTTATTATGGATACGACATAAAATTTGCTGTAAGCATCCATATGAAATATTAATTAAATAACATGTGGCACATCAATTCAAATCTATATGTTTATGATTTGTGTGTGTTTGGGGGCGGGGTTGCTGTGGCTGCTTTCGACAATAAAACCTTTACCATTAGTGACAAGTCTTGATTTCCTACTTGTGTCAATAAAGTTCACTGTGGACCATCGTTGTCTGATTTCTCTTCTTGTTCTCTGAAAGATTGCAATAAAAATTTGTTCTTGATGTAATTATGATCCTTTTATCTGCCGGCTTATGACAAATAATTTCTAGGAAGAGCAAAAAAAATTCAAAAACAATCATTTGCTTGTTTATTTTTTCAATGGTCTAAGGAGGCACATGACTCTTTAAGGTCATTTCAGCACAGTAAGAATGAAGATCAGATAGTCAAATTTAGATCAAGCTAACGAGCACTTGAAAATAAAATAAGAAAAAAGGGGGAAAGTTCTGTAAATAATTGAAATCACTTAAATGTTCCACACTGGCAATGCGATCTAAGACAAAAAAAATAAGTTTCAAAATAAAACATTAAAAACTTACCAATGACATCATGAGTAATGGAAATATGATCTACAAAAAAAAACAACCATCTCTGACTATAAAGATAAATCTATCTGACTGTTTCACTGTCAACAAGAAACTTCATGAAGGACCCAGACAAAACGAAATGGCTGCAAGTTGAACATATGTAATGCTTAACAATAACAAAATAAATTCATTTTAACCAAGAGCATAATTGTTCTTAATTGTCTCATACCTCCATATCTGCAAGTTTCAATCGTATGTTTTCCAAAGTAGGAGCATCCACCATGCTAGCCGCCTCAGCAGTCGTATTTAGACTGGTGTCCTCATAAGACTTGTCCACTGTTAAGTCTGTGATGTCTAATGCCTCATTGCTACTGTACAACATCTAATGGAAGAAAATAAAATAAAATAAACACATAGCGCAAGAGTAGGCATTTTTTCCATTCTTGAAATACTTCATAATTCGCCACACGGCTATGCCAGTATACAAATTAAACCACAATAATTTAAGGCCCCTTAATATGACTAATATTTACTTTCAACTGAAAAAAAGTAAGCACATTTCATTAAATCGTACATTGCCGACAAAGTTAACCAATATAAAAGAGACAAACTTTTTATGAGCAGGCATCAAAATCATCATAAGGCTGGTATTGATATCCATCTATAAAAGATTGCAATATCTTGTTTATCCTTTTGATAGTCAATCGCTATATCAAGACCATGTGAAGTAGACCTCATTTCGTGATAAACAGATTTTCAATATATTTTTTTTCAGCTTTTTATTTTATCATTCGATTTTCTGGAACATGTAAATTTTTTCAAAGTTGTTAAATATTTTGCAAACCCTTTATTTTGAAGTTGACAAAAATATTTCCGTTCACCACATTGTTTTGTTGGTAAAGAGTAGCTATATTCATGCATTGTTTCTGGTATCAATTCTTCATAGCCAGCAATCTCATCTGAAATCTTAAGCCCAGACTTCTATGTTTATCATTTCCACAGAATCGTACTTAACTTGTAATACAGACCTTACAAATATTGGATTTATAAGGAATAGATTTATTGTGGATTTAAAACACTCTATGCTCAACATTAAGTTGGCAATATGCAAGGCTGGCAGCATTATATAATAAGTTTGAATGCTCTAAAATCAAGATTTACCTGATCTTTCCTTGATTGCCTCATTCCTACCATATCTGCTTTTCCTTGCATCATCCTGTATAGAATTCTCTTCTCAATTAAGTCAACAAAGGAATCAGAAACATCACAGGATCTGCAATAATAATTTACAAAAGACAATTTAAATGAATGAGAATTAAGTTAACACCAAAACAAAATATAAATTTAATATTTTCCATAACGGTAAAGACAAAAAAAATATAAATGATCCTGTGCTAAAACCAAATTTGTCATCATAATTCTGCACCTCAGATCATATTTGTCTAAAAATTGATTCATTTGAACATTTTTACCCTGTTTAACAAATGTAGTTAGCCTTTGGAAAATGAAATATTTTCATCTAATCAAATATTTAAAGAAACATAAGTATTTTATCTACAATTTAAAATGAATGAAAGTGTGTATAACTATCAGTATCAATGATGATAGTAACAAAAATGTTAAAAAAAGGAAATTTTTCAGATATGCATTAATATCCCATTGCTAATCACAAATAAATAATAATGTGAAATTGAATGTAAGCTTCAATTTAATTACAAAAACAGATCAAATGAATGTTTCGGATTTCCCCTTTATCAACAAAACAGGATGAATGAAACACCACAGATGAATGAGATGAATTTATTTCTTCGAGCTTCGAGCAGCAACATTTACATTGCTAATCACATTATTGCAATATGAACATAATGCTTTGCCAGCAACATCAACCTATACAATGTTGTCAATGAGCCTGATCTTCATATCATCGGCATTCTTACATTTTACATTCACCAATTTCAAGCCACTCAAATCTAAACTTTTTTGTTCTACCTCAGTGAACACTTCTAACACAGCTGACTTCACTCATAGACCTCATCCTTATAACAAGCACTCACATATGTAAAAAGATTCTACTAGAACTAAGTACATGTTGAATAACAAGAAAAAGGATTGAAAACATGCGATGCATGCTAAGGCTGATAATTGAATTGAAACAAAGGCAACACAGATCCCTGGCTGCAATGAAAGATTATCGAATTCCACTTTATATGTAGAAATCAAACTGCTGACTATCGTAACTAGGATAAAAGAAGCTGTTTTGTTTCAGTTTTTATTCTTCAATGGTTACAAAATAGAACATGGTTGATTTACACTATAACTATGATAACGGTGATGAAGCTGAGCAACTGGACTTTTAAAGATAAAAACACTTTTGTTCTAATGCCATGTTATGTTAGGACTATATAGAACAGAGTCATGAAAACTCTAGGTCACAAGAAAAAAAAATCCAATATCCCCATCAAGAATCAAACCTAGATGGTCCAATTCAAAGGTGATCGACTTCCCACTACACCATTACTGGGTTACTGAGCTATGTTTGTTTGTCTGGGTGTCCTTTTAATGGTTTTACGATGCTTGCAACAGATCAAGGTCATATCAGCGCCAGTAAAAAGGAAGAAAATGGGATAGTAAAAAGTTCTAGAATTACAATTAAAGAACCCAAGAAAAGTTAAGACAAAGGGGAATTGATTCAAACAGGAAACATGTAGATTCCAAGAGCACACTATCAGTGTACTTAGTTTGAGATCATCTAAAAGTCTCAACCAGACACAAGCACAGGTCCTCACCAAGGGAATACACCCAAATGTTTATAAACCATATATAAAATGTAAACAAAACACAATACATTGCATAACAGAGAATGATTTACATGACAAAAAGATATAATCTCCCAAAACTATACATTTGACTGCTTCCCTCAAAGCTAGGGTATCCAGCCAGGGCCAGGACCAAAACCAAGTAATCCTCAAGACAACGACAGAAGGATTATTGGAAAACAGATATAGGGGGAAAGAAGGCACAGTAAATGCCTCCCTGCCCACTATGGCTGGTCAGGAACCCAACCCAGTACTGAGCACTGAACCAACTTTTTCATCCATTGGCTAAAGGAGTACAATGCATTTTATATGCCTTGGTATTGTTCCAATTAAATATCTTCTATATTGTGCAATGTTCTCACCTCAGCTGCCTATCTGTTGGCAAAGAACGGTATCCAAATGCTGGCTCTCTGAGTTTGCCTTGCATCATAACCTGAAAAAAAATATTCAATTATTATTTTCATTCATTCTTTATACTCAGAAAGCTTATAACATACAAAAGGTGGAATTAAAAGGTTTAAGGAAACAAACGTGTTACACATTTCACACGCAGTATCTAAAAATTAACACATCAAATTAATTTATTATTTAAAAAACAAAACATTTAACTAACCAAAGATAACAAAGTTCCTTGTTTGATTCAAAGTAGGACTTATTGAAAACAAAATAAGATTTTTCAGAATTGGAACAAAATAATGAACAAAAACAAAAACCTCCTGAATCAATCTTTTCTCACATTTCTCATTTGTCTTTAGTTTTTCATGTATCGTGTTTTGTTGATAAAATGATAACCTGAAAAGTCCACATAATTTGTTTTCGTTTATTAAATTGAAGCTTCAATTCAATTTCCTATTGTTATTCACAATTTGATTCAATAGTCTGATGTCACGCGGGGCACGTCACCCAGCAACGGCGGCCATTGTGGTTCTAAACAAAGAAAATCTGTACTTTTATTCTTCATGCTGGCGAGAACTTTTCATATTGTCTTGTGATCAGAATGTGTAAAAGTCAAAACATGATCAGATTTATAATGTTTTTTTTTCCTGTGGATACGCTTTTATGCTCGTCGGAGAAATATTTCATAAGAGCGTCCGCCATTGTTCCGATAGTTTAGAGCCAGTTACTAAGTTACCATGCGTCATTACGAGGGAAGTGACGTCATGACTGTTAAAGCGTATTTGTAAAGGCTTCTTATAACCTCTGATTAATAAATGTAGGTAGGACCTTGAGATACAAGTTTTATATGCCTTGTTGTATTAATTTCAGCTATGGATCACAACGCTGAAATGCATGGCAAATGCATTCTCTAAATAGATCTACAGAAAATAAAAATAGGAACTTACACTTCTTGCATGTCTATCTGGCATGACATCCCTGAAAATTGAAACAAACATATGCACTTATGTATTTCATGAGAATTGAAACACAGATTTACTCAGGTGCTCTATTATTTAAAGAATTATTAATCATATTTTCTCACAGCATTTTTATTATTTAATGTCAAAAGTAATTTTCAGCTGCTGGCTTCTTCAAAGCTCAACTATTCAATGGCTCTTTCTTGTTATCTATAGTGTGATTACTGCTTGTGATTTCTGCATGTTCCAGAGTATATGTATATATACGCGTATATGTAGGAGAGGGGATGGGGTTGGGTGCAGGTGTGTGTGATAAAATATGTTGTAGGTTTATTGTGATTTGTGATGGTGGGCAGCCGTCAGCAAAAGCATTCCCTGTGTGGGCATGTATTCCATTTTTTTGGGTGTTTTTTTTTTTTTTTTTGTCCATTTAATGATTCTCATTGAGAGTTGTTGATGATTTGGAATTTATCAGCAAAACTAAGTTGCATTTTTAAAAAATCTGTTTTCAAGTATTTTCTTTTAAACGTTGGAACAATATACTATGTGTTGTTGAGGTTGATGTTGGCATTTTTCAAATGAGAAACAAGTTCATTGAATGGTGTTAATATTAGATTTTTTTTCTTCAGATTTTAAAAGTGAAGGTGTCTTGGTTATATTGTGCTTTGAAATGCCCCTCAGTGAGTCAAATGAAAAGAGCATATATATACAAATATTTTGTACAAGGCTTCTCTTCATCATATGGTATCATCCTTAAATCATAGAAAAGTATATACACCAATCTAGTTTCCCTTTAAACAACAACAAAAAAACCCACCCAAAACAATTCACCAAAACTGACCATGATTAGCCGGAAGACTTTTAAGAAGCCTGTTTTCTCGCTTTAGCCTGAAAAGGGGCATTCCTGAAAAACACAAGGATTGTAGTTCTACCCTCCAATTTGATTGCTTGAACAATAAAAGTAATTTCTGTTGGCATTAAACGTTTGGTAGATTATCTTTATGTCTCCATGGAATGACCAGCACAAGACATCTTATAATGCCATAAAAGAAAATATTTCTTTAAGCCGAAAACAAATAAAAACGAAATGGTGTCAAAGCCTAATTCCCCCAAATTTTTTATTAATCATAAGCATTTATAAATGTTTGTCATCTACATACCAAACCTCTTGGCCATCCATTGTCTTAACATAGAAAGGAATTCTTTCTGCACTTGATGACCTTGGCCTTTGCTGTTTGCACGGGGCACAACCAGCTGGGATCCATGGTTGGTGTGATCTTTTATCCTCTCGAAGATCAAAGTTAACCTCCTTTTTCCTTATAAAAAGAGAGTAAATTTTGATGAAAAGATAACATTCTACAGTACCCAAAAATCTTGAAGCAATTACTTGCTAAAAAAAAACAGGTTTAGTTTTGTCTCAATGATATTCACTGCATTAAAAACAACTTACTTAAAAGTTTTCATTTCAATTGTATGACCAAGTGCTTTAAAGCACTGATTGATATCTGAACAGAATTTTAAATTTTCTATATTGACCCAAGCACATTTACAACTTGAATCAAATCATTGAACTAGAATGTCAATGCTGGCCATCCAGTGAGTGATGAGCAGTTTGGTCATGTAACCGCACCTGTTGCATTGTAGAAGAATAGAGTACTTTGTACTTTCCTATTCTCTTTTCATCCAAAAGTTGCTTAAAGAAATTTTAAAAACCCAATAAAATCGGAATAGAAGTGAATTCAAAGTGTATTGTAAAGAGAATTAATAACAATAGTAAAATGGAATAGAAGCTTCGATTTAATTTAGGAATACAGGTGAAGTGGACGTTTTCTTTCTTTTTTTTTTCGGTTTTAATTTTCCAGAAAAAAGGTAAACCTGAAATGTTCACATCATCTGTCATCTGTATTCTTAAAATAAATTGAAGCTTCTATTTCAATTTATTATTGTTATTAATTAATAACAATAATTATTACTTCATCCTTGTGAGCTGAAGTAGTAAATAACTGATATAGAATGCAGTAAATTAGTTGTGAATAATTGAAATAAACATCTGCAAGAAAAAAAAAAATATTACACTTCATATTATTATTACATTCACAATCTAATGATGTATATTTAGATCATAACAAATGGCTAATGACGTAAAAATAAATTGGATTATAATTAGCTATATAAAATAATAGACTTACACATTACCAAAACTACCAACCTTAATACAGGAAAAAGTGAAAAATTTCTTGTCAAAAAGAATATGATTTAAGGACAAGGTGGTGAGAATCGAAAATGTCAACCTGAAGTAAGTGTTGTTGGATAATAAGAAAAACAGTGAAATATTGAGAATTGAATCTAATGTAAAAAATCATAAAATTTAAGAGGAAAAGCCTACAATCGTACAAAGGTAAGGTAAAACATATAATACATATGCTTTTTTGGTCCACAGTTAGTTTTTTAAGTCAAAGACACTGGGATAAACACTTCGCCTTTCTATAAGTGTTATATATATATATATTAGTAGGGAAAACTAAAATCTTTTTGTGAAAATTTGAGTGCAGTATAATCAAGATCAATGATTGGTGCTTATGTTGAATTCAATAAAAAACTAAATTCAATAAAGGACTAAGAGACAAAAGAAATAATACCTTCCAGGGGAAGGGGCAGAGTGAGGTCTTTGCATGTTGGCCGCTTTACACCGAGAAGACTGAGTTGATTCTGCAAAGTTTTTCCTAGACAACTCAACTGCCCGTTGAGCTCTTTCCCTCTTTGCCTGGTAGGTAAGGATACAAAAAAATTAATAAAACTAAATTCTCAATATATTAAACGTTCCATTGTCTTTCCTAATTATAATAATTTAAAAAAAGAAGGATTTAAGGACTTTATTGTTGGTTGAGGGAGAATGAAGTGAAAGTGAAAAGGTTGGGAACTGTAAAAATGTGATAGTTTTAGACATTGTTGTTTGAAAACTGAATTACAGATAGTTTCTATTTAATTTTTTTTTGCCTTGTGTAAAGTAATAATAATAATAATAAAAATAATGACGATGAAAATAAAAATAGCATATTTGAATTATGCTTTTTTTCCAAGGCCTCAGACAGCTTCACATCGCCAACTGTCAAAATCACCAAAGTAGTGGTTGCATAATTAAAATTCTTTGTTGCTGTCTAAAAGATGGTTTTGAAATAGGAAAGTTTTGAAATTCTTCTTGAAGCTGTCCACTTAGGTCATTGATCTTAAAGACTCAGGGAGAGAGAGAGAATTCCAATTGTTCAAATGATCTATATTATTCAAATGATCTATCACCAAATAGCTTTAATTTTTTTTATGTACAGAGAGCAGATTTTATGCATTTGGGAGATCTTTTAGATAAACAGATACTGATGGATATTTGATTGTGTTAAAACATGACAGCGTCATCTTGTGGTCAATTCCGGCTTTCACTGGGAGTCAGTGAAGCATGATAAGCTTCCCATTGCTATTGAAGCCACTACTTTTACCGAGCTAGTATGAGAGTGTTCAGTGGCCCTTTAAATACCTAATTCTAAATGCCAGGCAATTCAAAGAGTCATAGCACAATACTTATGTGTGATGATGATCTGAGCATGCAAGAATACTCACCATCAACTCTGGAGGCAGCATGTAGCCCTTGGTGGTATCAATCTCTCTGACTACTGATTTACTGGACTGGCCTGGTTTTGATTCCAAGGAAACAAAACCAAATGTCTTTTGACCCCCTAAAGATGCTTTGTTCATTGATGACTTGGGACCTAAGAAAACACATTGATAAAATATGTTCTTAAATGGTACAGGCAAAGAAAAGTAGAAAGTAGGTAAGCTCAGCTCTGGATAAAAATAAAGCATAAAATTAATATAAAAATTGCAGATTTGATGTATACAATTTTTAATAACAATGCCATTGATTATCCAAAAATTTTATGAAATGTTATATTCCATCTTGAACATAAAATGTTTTCTAACAACACCAAATTTATTGCATCAAATTTTATATAATATAAATTTTACAACGGAGGATCATTTTCAAATTTTGCTTCTGGCATCTGAAATTCACTTCCAATGGGAATTGGAAACGCTTGCATAATTGATAATTTTTAATCAAAGTTAAAATATATTTTTTTACCACAAAGTTCTTTAAATGTTTACAGTAATTTAAGTGTAAAATAGAGGAGTATTGCCCTTTGTTTATTTGCCGGCACTTGTGTGTATGTGTGTGCGTGTTTATCCATGTGAATTTATGTCTGTGAGAATGGCTACTATGAACAGTGATGCTGGTGATAAAAGGTAAATATAGACACTATTTTAATGAGGGGGGGGGGGGGGGGGGGGGGGGGGGGGGGGGGGGGGGGGAGGGGAGAGTTTTGTTCTCTCTCTGTTCAACCCCTTAATACAAAGAAAACATTCACTTGTCATTATTCAAGTAATTACTAAAAAGAGCAAGTAATGGAACTGTCAGAGAAAAGAAGAATCCCCCCCCCCCCCCCCCCAAAAAAAAAAAAAAATAAAAAACAACAAAAAAAACAACCAAAAAAACACAAACAAAAACAAAACAAAACAAACAAACTAAAAAGCCCAAAGCACTCAGCAAGCTATCTTAACGCAAAAGACAAAACATTTAGTTTTTAAATGTTTGCATGAAAGACTTTCAATCAGATCTCCATTAGATCAGGCTACTCAATCATTGCTGAGTTAATATGATAATTGTTTTCTTTTACTCAATGTAGATTGAAACCAGGCTGTTCATTTGCCATTTTTCAATATTGAGAAATGCATAGGTGCAGAAGGTTAGGCTAAAAGTAGTCTGAGATCCATTTCCAACAAATTCAAAAAGCCTGAAACATATTTTGAAATGTGGCTTACTGCCTTAAAACAGTATCATGTCGGGGTGACCTAGATGCTGGAAAGAAATTAAAATCCATTGCAAAAAGGAGGAAACCTGGGTAAAGCTGAAAATTTTGAGCCGATTAAAAATGGGATCTCAAGATTTTTAAAAGAAAAAGTAATAATTTAATAATTTAAAAGTAAAATTATATTGTAAAAACGGCAAAGCCATTCAGAAAATCAGAAGCAAAAGTTTAAGTATTTGAAAATAACTCTCTACACCTAATTATCCTCAATGGTGTTTAACAAACCTTCATTTTCTAAGATGATTCTATTTTCCTTCCCACTCTTTATTCCTGCTTTCAGTGTTCTTTCTTTCGTAAATTGTTGCTGTTTTGGCTTTTGACGACTAAGACCAACATTCTTTTTCTGAGAGGCAGTGGTAGCACCACTGACAGGTCTTTTCAATTTAAATTCTGTCACATTCTTTGATAGTAGATCAGCATCTACTTTGGTGTCACTAATCCATTCTTTTTGTATAACATTTTGGTTAGCTGTAGCTGTACTTTTATGGAGAGGCTGCCCTGATCTGCTGGACTGCAATGCCATTGAGCACCATTTAGAATTATAATCCTGTGGAAGGTTATAAAAAAGAAAGAAAAAGAATGCCATTATTTCGATGTTTTGACTATTATTATTATTTCATTAACATTATCTAGCTGTGAGAAAAGTTTTAAGGTTACACATTTGATGTCTTAAAATTCTCCAGGAAATTTTACCTTTGAATCAAAACAGTGTGATTCAGTTTTTCACAATTTTTTTTTTATCTACTTTTTTTTTTAATTTTTGTTTTTTTAGCACGATTTTCAAAGAAATAACAGAGTTACTGATATTTAAGACTAAATATGTGACTTGATGCACAACAGGTATGAGAACCAAAAATAAATAAGTTAATAAATAAAAATAAATAAATAAATATATCTTTTTTAAAAGTGATAAATTACACATGGCAGAATAAAGTGAAGAGATGGAATTGTTTAAAGCATCTTGGAGGAGGGTTCATTGATTTCTTACCCGGTCATAGATAAAATTTAATGGAAAGTTTCAATTCAAAGAAATCATGTTGGATTTGATATAGTCTGTCACTTATAACCTCCAAAAGTCAATTTGTCTCATACATTCTAGACTGCTGCTTACACCAACATTTTGCTACACAAACCGGCCATACGGGATATATTAATCTGAATCTCGATATTCTTTTTCAGAGGGCAAATGCAAACTAAAAATGGTTGAACTACATTACAATGACGAGAGAAGGAAGGGGAATAATACTATATTTTCCTATTCAAAACACTTGTGAATAATTCATTATCTCTCAACCACAATGTCTCACTCTGTTCTCATCACAACAAACGTGATTCATTAACACATCTTGGAGCTTTTCTTTACAAAAGCAAAATGTTGGATATTCAATTATATTCCATGACTTTAAATATTAGGTAATACATATCATCTGATATGTGATAAATGGTGTACAATTATTGATACATGGTTATTCTAGAAAGTTTAACACTTATGCCCTTGAAAAGGAAAAATGAAAAGATACGGACCTTTTTATTTAAGGACACTTACATCAACTTGATCCAGTAATGTAAGAACATTATTATCTGAACCACCTCTAACTTCAACCTTTGACCCCTGTTGAGTCAATGTCATGAGAGTGGTTAGCTGACGTAGTAGTAAGGCTAGTTCATTGTATGTGGAAGGTAGGCCCATCTGAAGGTCTTGATAAGGCAATTGATTAACAAAGACTTGAAGTGCTCTAACTGCACCCCTGTATGTGGCGTTAAGTTGGGCTGATATTTGGCTCTGAAAAGACAAGAAAACATTCCTTTAAATGAAAGAACCTATTGGCATATTCAAACTTGTGGCATAATGGCATGCAACTTCCTTATCACTATAGATATCCATAGTAAGACAAAATAATGATAAAAAAGTAGTCCTTTCCTTCAGAGCTCATGGAACTGGAGATTACCACAATTTCTGTAACCTTAAATGGGCATAAGTGATTGTTTGCTTTTGACAGGACACCAACAAATTAATTTCCTGCAAAAGACAGTGTACATTAATTTAAATTCTTAAATCCTGAATCTAAAGTTTAAATGATTGTGGTCAATACAAGGTAGCAAAGTATACAACTGTGCAAAATAATCAAACGGTTTGTACTGGTTATTTTCACCAAAAAAAAAAATCATTGAACAAATTGGGTGCTCTTGTTTACATTATTTAACTCAACAACTCAAGTCTTAAGAGAAGATAAGAAGATATCGACATTTTAGTAGAATGCAAGACTGATAAATTAGGGCATGGTCATGACACATCAAAAAGAGAAACTTAATTTGAAGCAATGTGCTTTACCTTTTTGGTGGGTTTGCTTAGATCGGATTGACTAACTTCTCTCTGAAGCTGCTTGACTTTCTGACACAAATTGTATAAATTCCTTGATGATCGAGTGTTGTGCTCTCCAGCTCTGACACGCACCCGATCTAAATCTTCTTCTTCTGCAAGGAAGTTTTTCTTTGCCCTCCCTTTAACACGATTCTGTAAGAACTCTGCACTGCCATCTACAATAGAAACACGAAAAAGGGGAGTAATAAAGCAAATTGGATAATAAATGATATTCATTCCATTTCTACTAAGTCCATAATGCTATTTGAAACAAAAGCAAAGAAATAAATAGAAACATTCATAGGATCAAAAACATGATTAATAAAATATTTCTTAATACATTATATGCTATCAGGAACACAGAAGACTGTACATGAGTGAAGTTGGACTGATATTTGGCTCTGAAAGGTCAGAAAGACATTCTTTTAAACGAATCAACTCATTGGTGTATACAAACTGTGGCATTATGGCTTGTAACTTTTGTATAGATGTCCATATTGTTGATAAAATTCATGTTTATGAACAATACAGACCTAATGATGATAAAACATTTAAAAAAGAAAAATCAGAAGACCTACTTCTCAAAACTTGTTGCTCAATTCGACACAAAGACTGTAAATAACTTTCAAGTTCAAGTTGCAACTTCCCTATTTCATCTTTAGGCCCTCCTATGGGCAAATTTGACTTGGCAACGGGTTTTACTGGGAAAAAATTGTCTGTTTGCCCACTGTCCTCACCACCTGTCCAATAAATTATGAAAAACAGACTGGGTCAGAGATAATGATGTGGTGGTGGTTGCAGTAGTGGCGGTGATGATGATGATGATGATGATGATGGAGGTGGGAGTTATGGCAGCAAAAATGGTGCTGTGGTGTTTATGATGACACCAGAAGTGGTGAGGGCTATCTTTGGAACAACTTTGGAATCTGATGGAAGTCGCCTGCAACCTGGAATTTTTGCTCCTAACTAGATTTTTTTTTTCTCAGTGAAACTGGAGATTTGATATCTCTGCATAAGTTATGCAAAATGACTATCTACGTTGTGAAGTGTTTTTTAAACAGAATATTACAAGAAATTTGAACATCTGGCTTAAATATAATGATAATTTCATTAGGTATTTGACAGATGAATAATTTTATTAATCAGATGAAGCACATAATTGCATTTAATTCATCTGTGGTTTTGTGATCATGGTCATGACTGTGAGCTTGCTTCAAATGATTTGCAAAATAAAAGTGTAGCCAAGGAATGGGAGGATGGAACGAAGGGAAGAATAAAAGAAAAAGAATGAATGGATAAACAGATAGAGTGATGAGAGGAAAAGATAAAATGAAGAGAGTGATTATGAAATGAAAGGAAGAATGGGGATGGGGAAAAGGAAGGAAGTAGATAGATATATATATAAACACACACACACACACACACACACACACACACAAACATATATATATATAATATATATATATATATATATATATATATATATATATATATATATATATATATATGTGTGTGTGTATATATATATATAGTCTGGCAAATTATACAAGAAAGATTTGATTGTAAATGATAAACTCAATGGGGCTATTAAACTAGAGACCTTCCAGTTCATTGTGGAATGATTCCATTCTTATTACATTGGCAATTTTTAATTTTGGATAATTGGGGGAAAAAATAAAAAATAAAGTTAAGTTTCGTGAAGCTCCCAATGATTCAAACAACAAGCACATGTTTCTAATTAACCAGTTTATTATTATTTGGTTATATTTGTTTTTTTTTATTTATTAACCATAATTTCTTACCTCCAAATTTGGAATATAATGAATCATCTCCAATCAAACTGTTGCTTGATGATGGTTTTGGTTTTCTTGGTGGAGGGGTCTGCACATTTCCAATTCTTCTGTTCTTGTCCGCTTCCCTAGCTCTAAGAGGTGTCCTCGGTTTATTAGCTGGAGGTCTCCTTTGTCTGGTGCAAACTTTTGATAGTTGGTGATGCTGCCTTGATACTATGGATTCAGCACTTGGACTTTTGTCTCGGTCTCTCTGAGGTGGTATTACAGAATCAGAATCTTATGAAGGAGACTAAAAACACAATATTATTCCACTCCTCTAATTGGAAAACCCTATAATTTTTTAGTAAACACGTAATCTTTGAATAATGCTTTGAACGCATTTAATAAAAAATTATTCAATGATTGCAGAATATTTTCGCACATTTTATTGATGTGAAATACGGTGCAAAAGACAGCTGATTGGTGATTAAAAGTAATCGTTTGGTGTGCATGATTACAAATCCCACGCTTTTCTTTTTGGATCAAATTGTCATTCAAGCAAATGGAGAAAGGTACAAATTATGGTAAATAGAAGTACTAAAACCATACTATTTGGTCACAAAATATCTAATAATCTTACTAGGAGGGGTGGAATAAATGTATATGTTCACTTCCTTGAATTTATAAAACTCGTTATATTTTTATCGTGTAATAACACATAATCGCAAGCCCGTTGTGTTATTGAACACCATAAAAATAACTTGTTTAATAAATACAAAGAGATGAAAGAATCGTATATTATCATATCTATAATAGATAGTAAAGAGATTGTATAAATACATTTACAATTACAAGGCCACACATAGACAGCTTATTATGCATTTATTCTGAGGCCATTCTTTCTTCAAAAAATAATCTACTTTTTGTTGAAGCAACATCACATGGGTTTCTCTTGTATCAACAAAGTAAAGCAACCAATTTTAAAAGAAATTTGAATGGAAATTGGTATTTTCTACACTGGCAACAAAATTGAAATACTGCATTCTCCTTTCTCTGACAAGCACGAGGTCACAAACGTAAAATTATTTCCCTTTAACTTTTAAGAAAATCTAAATTTCAAGAAAAGAACAAAGTGCAACTTTTCAAAATATAAAATATCATGATGTGCAAGAGATGTAGTGTGCCTAGGTATGAAAACAGATTAACTGGTGTATATGGCAAAAACGTTTTCAAAATTGATGAGTTATATAGATACACTATTGGACAAAAATAACTATACACTATGTTGATAGGGAATTTTAGGTCAGAACTTATGATAATGTGCCAAAAGTTTTATCACTAGACAGAGAATTTATTGTTCTTTCGATTTGTACAAACATCATTTTGCAACTCTATTAATCTTATACTTATGAATCTTTTTCTACTGCCACTCACTTTTTTTAAAATGACAAATTGTATCAAATTCCTAATTGAAATATATAGCACTTGTATAACGCATAACCATGACTAGGTCATGCTCTATGCGCTTTACAGTTACAAGAATGACAATCTACAATATCACTAACACGCGCACACACACAGACAAACACACACACACACACAGACATGCACAAAAACAGACACGCTTTCAGTTATTATTTTTTAAAAATTCTTGAAAGCACTGTTGTACAAGGCTTAGTGAATAATGTGCGATATTGAAAATAATCCTCTAACGATTTAAAGAACTGGTCACAATACGACATCTCAACAATGAAATCAGAGCACAACTAATTGGTCATACTGAAGCAGGTATGTCTCTGACAGTAAATGTTTAAAAATTCTAAGTTATCTGGAGGTCAGTGTATTCTATTATAAGGAAAGATCAACTGACTGGTAGAGTAGCAGATCATCCTTTTAAACAGAAGAGTTTGTAAACTCTGATGTGATCAATATAAACAACATTTTTCATCCCTGTCTCATAGCTCAACCTTCATGCAGAAATAGTTTATATCAAAATGTAATCACTAAACTATCATACAGTCGCGTTTCTCTAATCCAGAACTCTGCAATCAAGATGTCTTCATTATCCAAACAGGTTGCCTGAGGATGGATTTTTTTTTCTTCTTTATCAGTACAATTTAGGGACTGATTCCAATATCCGGAGGTCTCTGTAATCCAGACAAAATGCTAGGAACAGAGGTGTTCAGATTGGAGAAACATGACTGTATTAATATTAAAATACTAATTTGACAGAGTTAATGTTACACTGAAGAATGCCAAAATAAAAAAAAATTATTAATTAAAAAAATGTTACCTGCATTTGAAGGCGTTTATTTTTTAGGTCCCTCTTTGCAAGTTGTGAAACTTTTGCCATTGTATCCTCTGAGAGCATTGTATAATTAAATGATGATGATGCAGATGCATTGGGGATCTCTTTAAATAGAAAAGACAAGTAATGAAAAAGCTTATGTAAACATTAGATATATCTTTGATGAAATCAAAACAATCTATTAAAGAATATCTAGATTGACATAAAGCAAGTTCAACTGAAGATAATATATGAACTTTGCAACAAAAAACAAAAAAAAACAAAAAAAAAAACAAAAAAAAACCCAACTTTGATTCAGATACAAGATTTGGGCTAGTCAGTGACAAAATGTTTAAGTCACTTGACTTTGAATCAGAACATTTAGATTCGATTATCCCAATTGAGATAATGGGATTATTTCTCATGGCCTCAGAGTTGTGATCCCTCTTTCCCATAGCGTATCTCTCAAACAAACCTAAAATATATTAGAAAAGGCACTTATACTAAAATTTCACTGTCTTCTCTTTTTCTTTTTAAAGTTTAGTAAAACCAAAAAAAAATTTGAATGAAAAAATTGTACCTATTCCACATCATTCAATTAAAGATAATTAGGTGTTATCATTTTGGAATTGAATTTGGAGAACTTTTTTCCCCTCTCAACAAGATGTTGATTAGGGTGATAAAGCCATTCATTTTTTAAAACCCCACCTCCCCTCCAAAATTCAAATATCATACTTGGAGCTGGTTGTTGACTATGAGGCTTTCCAGGAATTGCATTTCGACCTCCAATTCTTTCTACCAGTATCGGTCCAGGTTTATGGTAGTGAGATGCAATATTTGATGCAGTCAAGGGCACATCAAGATTAAACTGCATCTGATTCTGGTATAACACTTGAACAGCTCTATTTAAAGCCATTTCCCAACCTGCAGAGGAATACACATTAAAAAAAAACATGTCAAGAAAAAAAAAAAAAAGAAAAACAGTATTGAGAGAGGTCATTTGTCTCTATGAAAATGAAAATGCCCAGTTCTGTAGATTCAACTTAGCTTGGGGGTGAATTAAAATATAAATATCAGGATGATATGACTCTAAAGTAAAAACACCTCCCCAAAATATTCTTCCACTCAAAAAGTAGAATACAATATGTTTGATTTAAAAAATGGAAGGATTACAAAACTTAATATCGTAGTGACATATCATTACAACATTATAAACATACCAAAAGATGCACAATCTTTTTAATTTTAAGCTGTTTGGTGTTTACTTTGTTATTTCATTTTAACAATTCCCAACAACTCAGTAAGTAAAAGTATTTTCTAATTATTTTTGTTTGAACATTTTGAACACAAATTTGAGTTTGAGAAATTTTGAACGTAATGGGTAAAATGACTTGAAAAGTCACATAATAAATGTGATCTGCATAAAAAAAGCGAGACCTTTACTGTTAAAAAAAACATTTCCTGAAAATAACTGAAATAGACTGGAATGCTTTTAAAACAATACTACATTTTAGATAATCTGTTATCATCTGATCTCAATTTATAATCTAACACTTTTTTAAAATCAAGCAACCTGTATTACTATATTACTGATCACGTGTTTCATGTAACAGACACCATTCAAGTCTTTGAGCTGTTTTAAATTGCCATTAATACTGGAACAAGAAAGACACACAGACCTAAAGACAACTTATATTTAGGAGGAATATTTTAAAATGGAAGTTATATTGAACAATTTTAAATTTAAACCAAATTTCGTCTCACTGTACACAACTTATTGATTGACATGCTTTTTGTTGGGATTTTTTTCTTATGACTGATTTCTAGCTTCCCTAAATTCAGATTCTGGACATCTCTGCTGGTCCAACTTATTAATTCTCCGATCTGCGATACCAACCAAAGTAAAATCTATAAGTCTTACCCCTAATTTTTTCCATACTTATCATTATACATGAAAATGAATCACATGAAAATAAAATTTATTTTCAGACCTTTAAAATGATGCCAAACACTTGCTTTGCATTTTTCAATTGACACAAATTCAAATTTAGGCTTTCAGATGCATTGTGGTGACAGGTTTGCTTTACAGTGTCTGATTTGCTTTCAATTAATCTTCGTCTTGGTCTAATAGGTCTTGCATTTCTGAGTATGATGTCGTTTTAAGAGATAAATGATTAAATGATTTTTAAAATCTAAAAATAAATGTGTGAACGATGAGCAAGATTTCAGGAGTTTTATCATTTTAATTCCAATTATATGATGATCCACCACTATTACAATAACTATTACGTTAACAAAGTGCCTGGCCATCATTAAGGATGGTCGGCTCAGGGGTCTGCACATACTCAAGTATGGTTAATTTACAGCCTAGCCATACTTAGCCTCGGCCCTCTTGATTAAAACCTGTTTTAGCCTTGGTGTCACACGAGAAAATTACTCAGTGGTAACTTAAGTGGAGGATAGCTTTACCCTGGAGTGCAGATGGCGTACACCATTTTTACCCCTGCTGTTAAGCAAGATTGACTCCCTTCACGAAAAGCTAAATTAAAATCTACTCCTGAACCCGCGTTTCCTGGATGGGAAGAAATATAATCTTGTTAGATTGAATTTTTGGCAGGAAATTTGTAGGCAAATATTTTAATTTTTAGTTTATTTAAGTTATTATAACTCAATAATTTATTATGGCTGAAGACTGTATGACGTGTTCTTCCCCTACATTCAGTGGAGAGATTAAAGTGTTTAGGTATTGCTTCACCGTTTATGACAATAAAAAGTGTGCTTGTGGGCATTTTTTCCATTCTTTCTACTTTTTCTTATCTGTGCCGTAGGTTGAATTATGGAGTCAGTGAAAAGGCAGGTAGAAAGGGGATGGGGAGGACATTGTTTATTGTAATCAACAGCGGAGTATGAAGGAGTGGTTTTATATTAGGGGAGTAATTCTCAGCTGCCTAGGAGTACATTTAACAGTTTGGCTGTCATTATTCCCAGACTGGTGAAAGAAGTTGGCAGAAAGATTTTATGCAAACTGCCAAACTAGGCGTGAAATATACCAAATAATTCTGAAAAAAATGCCAGTGATTATTTGTGTCCCAAAACAGTCAAAATCAAGTGATATCTAACACAAGATGAAAGTAAAGAGTGATCAAATGTGAAATCCAGCTTATGTTTTAATTTTTTTTTGTTTTTAAAGCAAATTGGTTTCTTTTGTCACTTTGAACTGACAACGTCAAACTGGCAATTCGCCTTTTTTTTTTCAACCAGCAAGAAAGTTGTTAATCATCAAATATGTTCATAGTCCACCAACCATTAAAATTTTCACTACCTAATCTACCTGTTAACTTTATTGATCATCTTTTGCTTCTATAATTTGTTCATTCTGACCACAATTTTGGGGATATTGATGATGGCCGGGAATTTGTTTATTTCGCGGACAAATTCCTAGGGAAGGTGTTGTTCCCCCCGCCAAAGCCTGGTTTTTTTCCCTATCTTCTTCATACAAGACAATACAATTTATTATCACACGTCCACAAAACTAGATCAACAACATATTCTAATCAGAAGTCTGAATTTTAAGATACATCGATATTGGTGTGGATAGACAGCTCAGTGGGTTAGACCACCTTTCATTTTGGTCCTTTTAGCTGCACAGATTTGAATCGCTCCCCTTTTTATTTTAAACATTTTTTTGAGCCAGTCTATTCTTTTATCCATTATTGTTTGGCCTTGTTCCGTTTCTGAGCATGAATTTCTTAAAATTGTTTTTATTTAAAAAGAAAATAATGTTTTGTTTTTTTCTCCTCTATCGGACCATTTGGTCGCTCTCTAAATATTTCTGTTGGTTTGCTTTTTAATTAGAATATACTTTTTGAGATTGGAGTGCGGACGAATATGACAATTTGCTAGAAAGGAACTAAAAGAGAGAGAGAGAGAGAGAGAGAGAGAGAGAGAGAGAGAGAGAGAGAGAGAGAGAGAGAGAGAGAGAGAGAGAGAGAGAGAGAAATTTTTTTCTAAGAAAAAAGAGGTGGGAGAGGGGGTTGGATGGGATATTTATCAATTGCAACGCTCTGTAAATGAAGACGGAATAATTTTTTAAAAAAATAAATAAGTGGTGGAAGCAGGATTCGAACCCACATTGTCGAATCTGACACGCCTCTCAATCTCAAGGCAGACGACAACCATTCGGCCAAGACACCCACATGAAAGTCGACTGATTTATTGTTGGTTAATTTTATGTTTTTAGTGATATTTCATCATTAACTTTACTTATTATGTGCATTTCGAATTCTGGAATGTGGATAATTGTTTAAAAGAGCGGAGTTTCAAAGTTGTGTCTGGGAATAATCACAGCGTTCTATTTTTACTCTTTTATTCCAGAGTCGTTTTGAAATAGGAACAATTTTCTCGTGCTGAGTCATAAGGAATGAAATTTGATTCCAAATAAACGTCCATCTTTTTCCTTTTCAACGAATATTTAGTGAGAGAAATACATGAATATATATATATATATATATATATATATATATATATATATAATATATATATATATATATATATATATATATATATATATATATATATATATATATATATATATATATATATATATATATAATACAACTCACTACCTTTGTCGTTTGTCAGTGTTGCCATAATTCACAATTATTATATATGAATGCCAGTCTAGTCATCTTCATAAATTTACCGCCGACCTAGCCATAGGAGATACTAGAGTAAACGGCATTAGTAGTTTGTCTTTACTCGATAAAGATCTTAATTCTTTTTTATTGTATTGCTTTGAACGGGGGAGTGTGCAATCAGTGAGTGTGAGCAACAAGTACAAGTCGCTCGTCTTCATTAGACTTAGACTTAACTCACCACAAATCCCGAGTCCGAGTTCAACTTCAGCTACAACTGGTGTGAATTAAGATGATTTGAAACTTTCATTCCCGGGTAATTAGTATCGAAATAAATTATTACTTGCACCATTTCAGTTTATGAACAAAACATCAATGTTTTGAAAATAATCAAAAATCAATTCAAGTACAAACTTGAATTTGGTACAGCTTTGGTTGTTTTTAGTTTTTACTCTAGTTACTTTCACCGGAAATCGAGTATGTGATGAGAGTTAACTCCCTTGCAAGAAACCATGGCCGTCAAGAGTCATTGACAACCATAGAAGGGTCTCAGCAGTTTATGAATCGATTGTTCTGATTTCTTTTCTGAACTCACTCAGAACAATTTTCTCCCTTTGAGACATGTAAGACACACTAAAATAAAGTGATATGAACTATTCTTGTAAATTGCAATCTCTGGCAATATTTTTAGATTTTGAGTTACAAATTACAAGTAAGAATATGAGTATGAAAGTAGGCCACCGGAGTTGTAGACATTCCATTCCATTCTTTCAATTTCATTGAATTTAGGTCATTAAAAAAGATAAGAATAATGTGAACATTTCACGTAAAAGTAAAATATATAAGTGATTTAATTGGGTGAAGCTTTTGAACGTTTCAGAAGTTCCCCAAATTCAACTAGGGTTAGGGATTGATTCGTGATGAAAACGGAGGACAAGACAAATATTATCGGATCGTTGTTTTGCAGAAACTACGATTTTACGATTTTAGAAAGTCAAAATAATGAATAAGTGTACACAAAAATGTAAATTACTAATGAATAAAGTCATAATGGGTAGACATTTTTCTCCACAGAAAGACAGAATATTCCTGAATGTTGTTATTGAGATGAGTTAAAACCAAGAATTTAGAATGATTCGACAGGGTTTGGTGCAGGATCGCATCCACGACCTGTCGACCATGAATAATGCTCTTCCACCACTGAACACCCTTCCACAATGGTCTCGTGTGAATGCGCTTGATAAGGTAATGATTCTATTTTCCAAATATGTATCTAATATAATTTGTGACACTGGGCCTATGCCTATAGACAATATTGGACAGCTTTTAGCCTTTAGTGAATGGAACAGAAGTCTCTGTAATGAGAAGAATAGGTATTTTCAACGCTATTATAAGAATATTCAGAGTTAGATTTTATACACTATCTTCATAATTTATTTAATATTTTGCCGACTTTATTTCGACTTGAAAAATTCAGAGTTTAAATTTAACGGGTTAAGTTGTATTTCCATGATTTAATCAGCATGGTTGCCGAGAAGGTTTACTATGTTCATGATATCACTTTACAAAGCTTTTAATGAAAACACCAAACTTTCTCAGCCTCATGCCAACGAAAACAGGGTAATTGACTATATGAAATCGTGAATATTAGTTTTCAACGAACTGGGATCAAAAGACGCATTACTTCTTTTTATATTTAAAAAAATTTATTCATTCATTTATTGTTCGTAAAAGACCATTGATATAAATAGAACTTTCCCTCAGATATTAAACCCCGTGTGTTTGAGGTATTCTGTCCTACTTTGTCACCAACTTATTATAAAATAACACGCCCTTTCTTACAAACCAATGAAACTACTTTTCTTTTGGTTCGATTTATCAAAACAGCTGACACTTTCTTAATTTGAAATACATCATCATCAAATGCACTGTTCATGGCTCAGTTTTATGATGGTTGTGACACTGGGTATGACCAATGATGAGTGACACAATTGTTGTGTCCCTGAAAAAGATGCCTAACCCCATTCTACTCAGTTGTTAATTAGTATATAGTATCCAGCTGACTTTCGGTGGTAGCATATATTGTTAGAGTGCTAGTACAAAAGAGGAAGATAAGTACAAAAAGGACGCCCAACAGACAACCCACTGCTTTATTTGAAAAAAAGTGACCTCATGGGTTATTAAATAAAACATTTTAAGGCACGTTCAGCAAGGTGAATCCTTGGAAACGCTCGTTGTTAATGTCCCTATATATTTGTTTGTGATACTATAATACATTTGTAGTAAGACCCATATTCATTCAACTTCGATATTGATATTAGCAGCCATTCTTTTTTTTAAAATTAGTTTTAGGCTCGAGATTAAGATTCTATTATACTTTCCCTCCATTCCTTCCTTGTATTTAGGCCCGATACCCAAAACCATTCGTTAAGGATTATAAACTAAACATGGACATGCAGGGAACCATGAGGGATGGCTCAGAAGATGATGAACTTTTGGCTGTTACAGAGATGAATCCATCTCAAAGAATTCAATACTTGGAGAGGAGCTTATTTTTCTTACGGAATCAACACTCTGATGTGCTTCGATCTTTGCATGAAGAAGTTGAGTCACTGAAGAAAGAAAACAAAGGTAGAGACAAATTTAACCTAATTAAAACAAATGTCATTTCATTCTATCAAGAAAAGTCGTTAGAAATGAGGAAAGATATCCAATACTCCTCCTCCTCCCCCCCTCCTCCCCCCCCCCCCCCCCCCTCCTCCCCCCCCCCCCCCATCCTTCCTTAACCAATTTTTCCTTTTTTTAAATTGTGTGCAATGCCTTTTACTTAAAATTTATTTTTGGATAATGACCTGATTAATTTCATTTATTCGTTTATTTGTTTATTGATTTATTAATTTACCTATATCTATTTATTTATCTGTTTCCTTATGCATTTATCTATCCACTCTTTTTTTTGATTATTGAGCTAATTATTGATTTTTCAATACTCTTTTTATTAACTTTGATACTGACATGTGTTTGGTGTTTGCTGATAATGCATCGAATGGCATTGTGTCATATTATGATATCTGGAAGTCTATAGGGATATGGATTTCTAAAAAAAATCATTACTACGTGGTTATGATGATATATGACAGATACTTTCAATAATTTTTCTGTAAATTAGAATTCTAGTTCTAGTACTTATACTTTTTCAGAGTTACAGTTTAAAATTGTCATGAGTCAAAAGGCAGCACAGGCAATGAGAAATGAACGAGCACGGGAAAAAGC
>NC_088362.1:88856831-88866831 GCF_034508935.2 Berghia stephanieae | reverse complement strand
ACTAATTGAAAGATATTCAAAACCCCGCCCCTTACGTTCGGCCAGTGATTCCACAAAACTAGTTGTCCCTCGAATTCGGAAAAATGCTGGAATGAGATCCTTTTCTCATTTCGGACCCTCTATTTGGAACGCCTTACCGCAGAGCATTCGTGAAAAAGAATCTTTGTCTATTTTTAAACGTTCGCTTAAAACATATTTGTTTCGATTTTAGTAGATGGTATGAGAAGCAAGATAGGTTTGGTTTGTGTTGTGTGTTGTGTTGTGTGTGTGTGTGTGTATGTGTGTGTGTGTGTGTGTGTGCTTGTGTGTGTGAATGAGTATGTTTCAGCCAAAGTAATTTGTAATTTAAGCGCTTAGAGTCTGGTGTCTCGGAGTTATAGCGCTATATAAGTTTTCAGCATTATTATTATTATTATTATTATTATTAATAATAATAATAATAACAATAATAATAATAACAATGATAATAATAATAATAATGATAGCAGCTTTTATGGTACTTCTACTACTTTTGGGCCCAGAGGCGATTCTCTGTGTGAATAGGTCTAAGTTATCAATACAATTATTAATAATGATTTTACACTAGCAAAATGGCAAATTTTAAAATTGAAATTGATTTTATACTCACAAAAAATATGATGTGAAAAGTAATTAATGATGTCTACGTTATAAGGTTTCAGGACATTCACAAACCGCAAAAAAAAGAGAGAGAAAAACATAACAAATGTAGATGGTGGTGAACAGTTCAATATATTTTCTTAAAACGTTTTTAATCTCTCTACCTTATCACAAGATTTAGATTTGATTGTGAGTGTGAGGGTATTCAACTGCTTTGGCACTGTGTTACTGAAAGCTTATTATTATAATTTGTTTTTTGGAATAGACGTGGAGAGCAACAGAATAAGAAGATCTTAGATTCTTAAAAGGTTGGTGGAGAGTATCCTACTTGTTCAGGTCATTCAATTATAATGAAAGATGTCTTAGTTGTCGTTTGACTTCTTTTAATTGTTTTGCCTTGGAAAAAAAACAAACAAAATCAAAACAATTCAGCAATTCTTTTCAAATTAATAAGTTATAACACTGGTATAAGTGAAGAGTTGAAAGTTGAGCGGGACAGTGATTTGACTTTTTCCTATCTCTCCTCGTGGAGATTAGGACCGCACATTTTCTTCAGGCTATCCTGTCGGCTGTAGCAGTACAGGCCTCTCGCCAGGTTCTTTCCTTCTCCAGTGTCCTACTCCTTGTTTCTCTTTGGTTTCCTCTCTTCCTCTTGCTGTCATGCGTCCATGTTACAGCCACACGAGGGAGGCTCTTGATCGACATTCTTAAGACATGTCTTGTCCATTTCCATATTCTGAGGGTCACCATTTTACTTAATTAAAGAAGGGCATTTATTCCTGATCTCCTCATTTGACACTTTCAAAAGACGCCTCAAAGCTTTATGGTGAAACGTATCCAGTCTTCGTTCATCTCCCTTTGTCATTTTTCATGTCTCAACCACACATATAATTATACTGAAAGTACAAACAAATGAGCGGGCCGTATCCTGGAACAAAGTTACAATGTTGATCATGGTCAGTCAAGGGATAGAAGAAAGCATGCTTATCTAGGCCTCAGCTTTGTGTATTTGGATAAGACACTTTAGGCACAATACCTAGATTATCTCGTGTGAATTAGTAACTGGCTGTAGGGAGTGACAGATGATGTATAGTGGTTAGTAAAAAAGGGCGCCTAACAGGAATGAAATAGAAAGTTTGTTCTCTATGGCCTTCTAAGGGACTAATATGTCAATTCCACACATGATATTAAGATTCTAAACACCAAAACGACTTGGTGTTTTTCGTGGATTTCTTTCATTAAATTCTAACTGAACAAACATGACAGAAAGAAAACGTGTTATTAGTAATGATGTCAAGTTGGCATATTTTAATTCATTTGTTATTCACCTGTCTTTTTATTCCTCGCATTTCTTATTTCTTTTCCTAAAATTTCGCAGAATATTTGATATCACATTATAATCTGCACCCAACTCTCTTTAAGAAAAACAAAAAACGATATCTTATTAGTGGTATATTATACAGTTAGATCTATTACTGTCGCATCCTTTATCTCTATATTAAGAAAGGTTTGTAAAGACTAAATGATTATTCCATTGTGAAACAGGGAGTTTGATGTCTAAACGTTGTGAATTAATTCTAACTATGTGCATTACGATTTGATTTAACGTCTTCACCTCATGTCTATATCAAAAGCTGGATCGTTTGAAACTTGACTTGCGAGATGTTCTATACTCACACAAATGGACACCAGATGCCTACCTCATCGCCAAGGCATACGTAGCAGAGGACGAGAGGAAAGAAGAAGAAAAAGGCAGCTTACCCAGAATTCCATTCAAAAATCCATCTAGAAAATTGTAAGTAACACAGAAGCAATCCATGGTGATATTTTTAATTGACTAGAAATATTTCCTGCACCCTCTCACTTTTGGATAATTTTTAAAGTAATAATATCTTTGTGATCCAGAATTTCACAGTGCAAATTTGCGAGATAAGGACATAGTTTACCTCCTGTGTTGAAATTTGAACAATATTCTGAGGAAATTTTTGATTCTGCATCCATTCATTTAAAAACGAAAATTGGTGAAAGATATATAATTTAAGCTTGATTCACTAAACATTAGCTTTTGGATCAACAAAAGACACCATGTGACAGATTTAGAGTGGGGCATAATCATTGCTAGGCCAATGCTAATAGGAGTTCAGTCAATGGATGCATTTGCTGTCCTGTGAATATTTAGTGCATTGGCTTCTGACAGAAATGGCGTCTGTATGCAAGTTTTATATTCTTGATTGTGGATTAAATTTCATCATCTACGCTGACGTCATACTGTTTTGAAACAATGAGTCACATCTTATTTTGTCAGTTGCAAAAGATGACAATTAAATCATCCCTTATTATTATATGTGAAAGAGATTGGAAAATAGAGCATTAAAAAGAAACTGTTTTTTTAATTGATTAAATAAAAAAATCAACGATTGGTTCATTATATAGTACATTAAAAGTAACAATAGTCTTGTGGAATGAGATAAAATTTAGGAGTAATGAGGAAAATATGTCAATTGAGTTGGCTTCTCTTTCTCCATTAGCAGTAAAATGTAAGTTCCTTAAGTACAACACGTTCATCGTATTATCTATTGTTTTCCAACTTTTCAGACCAGACATTGCATACATAAGAGAAAATGTCAGCTTACCGGCACTTAAACATACAGTTGGAAACAAGGCTGTGGAGCGACGGAAACGCACACAGGTGCTACAGAAAGCCAAGTTAAGACCAGGTGCTCTTCCTTAGATATTGTTGATGATGATATTATTATCATTGTACTTAAGGACCTTGTTTTATTCCACCATCTCTAAAATACAATTCCAATTTTATTCTAATGTATGATAATTGAACCCTTCAAAACCTACTCTAATTATGCATTTATGAGTTACTTTTATTTTTTCATGAATGTAAATAATGTTTTTTTTTAAATGAATTTTATAGGCTGACTTTAAATAAAAATTCTTAATTGGTCTATTATGCAATACTTGCAATTAGAATACTTTGCCTTAAAGTGGGAAATAAATATCCTTAAAATCATAAGATTCCAAACCATGGGTTATTAATAGTCATGAAAATGTCTTATTATTTGAATAGAAATTGACATTGCAGTATAATTACTTTAAAACATATTTTTGTTATTTGTTAAATCAAGTGATTAAGCACCTTTTGTTTGTTTTTGAATTTCCCCTGAAATCGTGTTGATTTATTGTAACATTTAAGATGAGTAAGGTTTTGAAAGTATGAGATTATGCAATTCTGAAACTGTTTTCAGGTGAAAATCACGATGGTGCAAACCATTGAGATAGATTAAAATTGCTGTTTCGAGTAATGATAAGAACTGATTTTATGAATTTGATTGCGCTTGTCAAGTGACGGGGGTCTCAATAGCTCAGTAGGTAAAGCACTTGCTTCACACAGAAACGGACAGAGATCGATCTCGGATGAATTTCAATTCTAGATTTTTCTTTACCACCCCCCCCCCCACTCCCTGTCCACCCACAAATGATTGGGTAGCTAGGTCTGTTAGATCAGGTAGAAAGTACTTTGCAATTGCTTTTGTGCATTCCACACTCTAGAACCCAGGATAAAGTCCGACTCTATGGGTTGAATGGCTCTAGAGGCACACTTTTTTGTCAAGTGACGCTTTTAGTATCTTAAAGGTGATAAAGATGTCCTGAGAATCATTTTATTTTCTTAAACTGACTGATATTACTGTTCAACTTTGTTGTCTTTTAGAGTATATAAAGAATAAAAGGTTTAGGTTTTAGACGATGGAAAATTCACTTCTCTGATACCAAGGATAAAATATAAATGTCTCAGTTTGAAGCTCAAAAAGATATAAAATGATATAATAAAAATAATGATTAACTTGAGAGTAAGCAGCAGTTTGATCTTAGAATACACATTTTAATAATGTAGACGTGTTGGATTTACTCTTTATCAACTGATAGGTCGCGCGATGACTGAAGTCTAAGACTCACTATCAGCTGTTTTAATGGCTAACTCATCAGCTATCCATATTGTGGTTGATAAAGGGGGTACCTGAAAAGTCCATGTTATTCGTCATTACCGATTAAACTGAGACTTTGATTTAACTTAATCATATTTTTTTCCGTTACCTCACCTCGTGTTGGCTTTATAATATTGTAAGATTCTCACTTATTTTAATATACCCCTTCCTATTTACATGAAACTTTTACAACCATCACGGTGATTGTAGTCATTTGATTTTTTTTTGTTTTGTTTTAAATTTCTGACTTGTAAATTTCCTGTCTTTAAAATTTGTAAAATTTAGCAAGTACAAATTGTTTTGAACCATTGAACTATAATACATGTCATTAAATGGGGAGAAAGAGTAAGGCAAAATAATAAAAAAAAAAACTGGTAAAAAGAAATATACTATTTTATTGGGAGGCATTATTGCTAGCAACCTTGCTTCTTAAACTGAAGTACATAATGTCGATCTGTTCCTCTAGCAAGAAAAAATAGTTAGGCCTATTTTGGCCTGGTGAAAGTAAACCAATTGAGAAAAGTGGAAACACAACATTGACTTAAAATTTTGGAGAGGAGCTGGTTTTGAATATCACGATAGATAATCATATAATGGGGAACACTCTTATAGCCTGTTGGATCGGGTAAGAGAGATTAGAACTGTTCACAAAATACAACAGACAAGAGTGTGATACCAACCGCATTCTAATTATACAATGGCAGATAATGCGCTGCTACTGCAACCTCCTGAAAATGAAGAAAAAAACTTAATATATAAGTGAAGTTCAGTGTCAGCTTCGGCTAATCAACAAAGAAAAAATATGCTGTACAAATTTGCTGTAGATTGATGAAATGCCTTATTTACTATAGCCAGAAAACTTTTACTTGATCCGACGATGAATTAAGACAACCCCCAAAAAGGTTTTTTTAGCAATATTCTTTGACATGCGTATTCTCTTGTTAAAATAAAAAAAACCCCAACAAAGTACGATGCCGCTTTACGTCAGAAATGCTTGCATCATATGTCTTTGCTTGCTAATTGTACCTTTGATTCAACTATATCTTTTTAAAACATGCTAATGGCAGATAAAAAGTAGGATAAAGCATCGTCCCAAAGATGTTCAGCATGTGCAGTTTTTTTTATAGTTGTTTAAAAAAAAACATTCTCACACCCCACGTTTTAAGTGTTTTTATTACGTTTTTAACTATATATGAATTTCAATATCTTTTCTTTTACTCTTTACTTTTCAACTTGTATTATTGTAAATTGAATGATCCGTTCGTGTTGTTAAGCAATCTTAAATGTCACGTTTCAAATCAATCAAAATCCAGTTTATTGTCGTAAAAATTTCTCAACTTTGTTGCTTTTATTGTTATACATAAAATGATTTTAAAAATATTAAACATCTTAATGCATTTCATTGTAATCGTAACCATTAAATATTTTTACATTTCATTACAGGTTATGTTTTCATATTTGCTTTATTGTTGATAAACTTTAAACTCTCTTAATGAGCGATAAATTGATTACAATTTCGGTGAATTAATTTGGGTCTAATTATTAGAAAAATCCTTCGAAAAATTGATTTTGAGATTTTGGTGGAAAATGATATTTTATTATCTTAGAAATAATATAATTGAAGTCCAAATTCTTAAAGTAGACTATAAAGGCACGAAAAACACAGTCGAAAATGGTACAGGTAGTAAGAAAAGTGTGAAAAACGGGAAGCTATTTTGCTATTTTCTCAATATGTCATTTTTCTAAGGGTATGGGATACTGTGTCAAACGTTTCTCAGAATCTATTCAATGAAATTGTCAGTTATCACAGAGATAATGTATTATGTCACATCAGAGAGATTTTTTAAATAAGATATGTGAATTTTGAATTATGATCCTAATTCTGAATTTTTAAGGTCAATTTTGTCATAACAATTTGATTCTCAACTTTGTAATGTTCTAATAAAAATTCCGTAAGCTAAAGTCGTAAAATCTCTCTGTAGTGACACACTATGGTACAATGTTGACAAGAGGGAAGAATACGGAGGTCATTCCCTTATTAGTTTTTGTGGAACGTTTGCCACAAGATTGTTATATTTTTTTTATGTCAGACCCCCAAATTAGGTTGCAAAATGTATATCAACACAGATAATTAAAATTTTTCACCATAAATGTTGTTTTTTAACCTATATTGACGATAGAGAATGATTAAAACCTCCCAATATTGGTAATAATTTTTTTTTTTTAGAAAAGACCCAAACCGCCCCTTAAAACAAATTACACGTTTTAAAATATTTTATACCATTTTGAAATCAAATAAAAATAAGATGTAATAATAACTGAATGATCTCTGCTAACATGGCTTTTTTTTATATACATTGTCACATTTTAATTGAAAACAATTTCAAACTTTAATTGAAATTATGCAATTATGCTCATGGGGATTAGTTTTTCAATTTTCTAGTCTGTCTCTACAGCAATCGTTATGAATGACGTTTTTCTACTTTTATTTTCGTTTACTATTATTTTTTTCTTCGTCCTCTAATTTGCCAAAGTGGTAGTAGATAGTGAAGCCAAGGGAATGGAAGTGAATATCACCAAAACGGAATGCATGGTAATACAGAAAAACCCCGAAAACAACAACACCTGCAATATAACGATTCACAGCGAGCAACTTACCAACGTAGAAAGTTTTAAATACCTAGGTTCAATAGTGACAACAGATGGAAGATGTAACCGAGACATACGAGCAAGAATAACTCAAGCCAAACAGGCCTTCATGGACCTGGGAAACATTTTGAAAAACAAACAGATGTCGTTCGGGATTAGATTCCGAGTCTTGAAGTGCTACGTGTGGCCAATCTTGTTATACGGATGCGAAAGCTGGACTACAAATGCAGAAACACAAAAGAACATTGAAGCTTTTGAAATGTGGTGCTTGAGAAGGATGCAGAGAATATCGTATACTGCACACAAAACGAACGAAGAAGTGCTAAAACAAACATACCAACAAAGGAAACTAATGCCCTTAATAGTGGATCGACAACTATCCTTTTTCGGACACATAGTAAGGAAAGATAAGAATGAATACCTGGCAAGTTGTGGAAAAATACCTGGTAAACGCGCCCGGGGAGACAAAGAAAAACACTCATAGACCAACTGAAGGGCTTCACCAGCCTAACAATCCAAGAGCTGTTTGAAAAGGCAAGAGACAGGGAGGAATGGAGAGAGATAATTCATGCAGTATCCGAAGCCTGGACCAGGCATGGAACCTAGAAGAAGAAGAATTTGCCAGCAGAACCATTTGGTGTCAGAATTCTTCTGAATTCATGGAACACTTTTGTCCTTTTAATTATGTAAATTCTGGTTTGTAGCTCAAATTTACTGGTTGAAGTTTATGCTTTATGATATTATTATGTTTTTTTTTTTAATGTAAAATTGTCAGTCCGTTGATTTATTTCTATATATACATTATTAGCTACAACCCCATAGAAATGTAAAGTTTACGCCATAAGGTATTTATATCTAGGTTATGAGAGGAAGATTTTGAGGAGACCGTAGTCATCATATATTTATGCCATTCTAATTAAAGTTGTAATATATCATAATTATTTTAGTCAATATATGTTTTACTTTAACCATCATGCATTGAATTTTGATGTGAAAAAGAGAATTGCACTGTTTGTTTAAATTTCCACAAAGATCATCGTTTGGGTTCTTTCTTTAGTTGTTTGTTTCAAAAATGCAATTACTCTGATGTATTGCTTTTGCACCGCCCCTAACCGCTTCCTCCCCCGCCTTGGCCTTGTCCGGGCAAGGGTGGAAGCTTTAATGAATAGCTAAGACGAGTCTTCCAACGGGCTCTCACTAGGCCATCCGTATCGCGTACGCACTTTACGTTTCAACCTGGAAGTGCAAACTAAGGCGGTCCACAAAAGTGTCTGAATAAGCCAGATCATCCCGGACCCATATTACAAGGATATCACGAGTACAGGAACATTGAATTTTTAATGGCGAATCGGCTTGCTGCGTCACCAAATATTGCAGTGCTTTTACTACAGCTACTGGTGGCCCATAGTGGTGACTGACATTCACATACTACAGGTGACTCATCTTGGTTCAGGAGCGCAATCTTCCAGATATCAGATCTTAGGCATTGAATTGGACAACTTTGGGCTTACGTAAGCTTTTAAGGCAAGGAGGTTATGAAAGTAAGGGTAATTGAAATGGGGCCGATAGCAAAGAGGTACAAATATTTTCAGTGGAGACCGAACAGCATTTACAAACCCCGAATAGCAAACTGGACTACACCGCCGGTGTTTAGCCATCTTGTCATCTGTCTGGGAGACTTTAATAGCCACCACCATGATTGGGGCTACCGAGTCTGCATTGAGGCGGGTAGAAAACTCCGTTCCTGAATGGACAGTAATTCAGTAATGGTCTACAACTGAATGTACGATCCTACTGCAAAGGGCATATTCAGGGGTACTCACGCCAAGGAGTACACTCTCGACCTCACTGTCGTGACCAGAGACGAACATGGAGAATATTGCAGGTTCCGTATAACTTGCTGGGTAATAAACGTTGCATTGTGGAGCGCTTTGGTCATTGAGAAGTTGTGTGAATGCCCTTTATAAGTGCATTAATTAATAATAATTAATCAAAATTCATCACTTATCTATTTACTTTCTATGTAATTTTGTTTTCACTCAAACTTGTCCCGACTTTGGAATGAAATATAATCAATATCTTCATGTATATTTAACTTTTTCTTTTTAAAAATTCGTTTTGACACTCTCACACCCGATTTTAAATTACTAAATGAAGTTTGAAACTGTTTTTTTTAAAAACCAAAAACACCGTATAACACATCAAGATTACTGCGCAAAATTTTATTCTTAAAGAAAGAAAAATATCAAATTTTAAATATCATTGTCAACGTCAACATCCTTTACACGTTAGTACATTATGACCCGGGTCATACGTTAACTAAGAAGATTTTGTGGCAGCTCATTCACAAGCCAATCATTTATTCGTGCATTCTTTGCAGCTCAGCTTGGACTGTGGAAGAAATTATAAATTCACATAAAATTGGAGGATAGAAAAGTTTTTTGTTTGTGTGTATACGTTTGGGATATGACTGATTTGTGAAACAGAAGAAAGGTATCCCTTAGCAGTACATCCTATTTCCTGCTATGGTCTGCCTTTGTTGTTTGAATTTTGATCATTAGGATTATGGTTCATAAAAAGGGCGGGGGTTATGGTGGTGGTTGTGGTGCTGATAAAGATGATGATAGTGATGGTGATGAAGATGGTGAGGAGGAAGAGAATGGCTGTAATGGGATGCTGCTACTGCTGCTGCGCTGGTGGTACTGCTGCTGCTGCTGATGTTGATGATGATGATGATG
>NC_088362.1:88826831-88854331 GCF_034508935.2 Berghia stephanieae | reverse complement strand
AAATAATTGATATACAAAGTGCAATAATATCCAATGTCATGTTACATTATTCATCAATATCAAATATTAAGTAAGTGGCATTCTTAAAACATGTAATTGAATTAATTTTTTTTTTGTCTCAAAGTTTATATTATTCCAAATTGTCCTAGTTCTTTGAATTAGGTTATTTTACCTTATAGACGAATTAATATTTCAACAAATATCTTAAACTAGTGTTTGTAATCTTCAAATAATTTGGTAAAAATCATTATAATCCATTTTGTACCATGCACGAGTCTATGAATAAGATCACCTATTATTCTACGATATTTTGATGAAGACAAATTTAGATACTTTACTCTATCTAAATATGATAGATGTCGAATGTCAGACAAAAGTCTCGTAGCACGTCTTTGTACTTTCTCAATGTTAACAGACTATCGCTTAAAAAAGGACTCCAAATATTATTTCCATACTCTAGACACAGACTTGTTACATACTTATAAAGTTGGACAAACGTTTTTAAAGCAAGATATCTAAAGCTTCTGTATATAATTCCCACAAGCTTATTTGCTCTTTTTATACAATTATGTATATGTTCATCAAAATACAATTTACTGTCAAAAATTATCCCCAAGTTCCTTTCTGAGCATAACAGTCATATTATTGTCACCTTTGTAATAGGAGAATAAAGGGTTAGATCTACCAATGTACAGCACTCTACATTTAGTAATATAAAATTAAAGCTGCCAATTTTCATACAAATTGTATAGTGAAATTATATCATTTTGTATATATATTGAACAGTAAAAGACCAAGTTCACTGCCCTGAGGGACACCAATAATTGCGCATATGAAATCAGAACAACTTTCACCTACGACAACTTGCTGTGTACGGCCATTTAAAAAAAGAGACAATCCAGTTCTAAATAATGCAAGTAATTCTATAACCTTAGTTTAAAAAATAACCTATTGCGTGGAACAGAATCGAAAGTTTCCTGAAATCCAAAGATATTTTTCATCAATACATCTTGTAAAATCATCCATTACTTCTTACCTTCCACCTCTGGCTCTGTCCGTCTGTGATGATAATTCCAACATGAGCAGCGTGATCTCTAAAGTGAGGCACAAAGTTGTTGATCATGTACTCGATACCTGAAATAATAATATTAGTAATAATAATAATAATAATAATAATAATAATAATAATAATAATAATAATAATAATAATAATAATAATAATAATAATAATAATAATAATAAACCGATTCTTTAACGGATTTAGAGACAATTATGATAATATATTTTTCATATTTTATATGTTACTAGCAATATTTTCTGGTTTGAACTCTCTCTCTCTCTCTCTCTCTCTCTCTCTCTCTCTCTCTCTCTCTCTCTCTCTCTCTCTCTCTCTCTCTCTCTCTCTATCTCTCTTTACATATATTTATATATATATATGTAATACACATACACACACACATATATATATATATATATATATATATATATATAATATATATATATATATATATATGAAAGACGATTACCTGCTCCAGTTTCAGTCCTTGATCCCATCATCCATTTCAGGTCAAGAATGGCATCCAAAGTTTCCTTCTTGTCAGCGAATTTACTAGAATTAGAAATTGGAAATGTCAAGTGATATTAATCGGTGCTATCGTTCTTGTTGCTGTTGCTGTTGTTGTTGTTGTTGTTGTTGTTGTTGTTGTTGTTGTGGTTTTGGTGGTGGTGGTGGCAATGATACTGCTGCTGCTGATGATGATGATGATGATGATGATGATGATGATGATGATGATGATGGTGCGTTCAACATCCTATCAACTTATCTATCTTTTTTTAAAAACCCTATAAATTGCTGTCCATTTACGATTAATAATCCTTCATGTGTTCCAACTTTCACTTTCACAACTTTAAATTGTTAAGAATAATTAGTGGCTTTAAAACAAAAACTGCTCACTAAAATTTTAAATCAAAAATAGAACTTATTTATGGAATATACTTTCCAGTTTTATAAGACCGATTTTCTATCTCGCGAGATTCCACATTATTTGGAAACAATCTATAAGACCCCCATCCATTTTCGTCATTCCACTCAAATAGAACAGCTTAAAAGTAAATATTAGAGGATTTCTCTGAAGTCACATGCTTGAAAATTTTTCCTAGTTGAGAGTCATTTTAATCAATCAATATTCGGAGCTGAATATTTTATGTATTTCAGTGTGGAAGGGCAAAGGAGTTCTTTTTCTTTGAAAACAATGTAAAGGCCAAAAAGAATTTTTTTAAAAATTAATGTTTTCTTTGGTTTTTATTTAAATCTATTGATAGTATGTATTTTGGTGAAATACTCGTCATGTGTGCCTGCCAGATCAATCTTATTTTACACACACGACTGTGTGTTACCTTAAACATTTCTGGTATTTTGGAGATAATTTAGTGAGAATTTATCGCTCAAATGGCGGTCTAATAACAATAACAAAAACCTCGTGACTTCAACTTTTATAGCTATTTGTTACTTACTCAAATGGGATGACATTTTCGTCGTAGACACGGTCTCCAAACATGATGGCGGCCACTCTGGCGGAGGATGGGTTAATCTTGAACACTTCCAAGAATTCCTTTGAGAATAAAAAATATGACAACTAACGCGTATGACTCGTTGTCTAAATGTGGTATTATGTCGCGTTGTTCCAGTTCAAGAAAATTGACTTGAAAATCTAAAAATTACAGTATTCTATTTGAAATCATGTGACCAATTGAGAGGAATGCATGTCGCTTCGTAAACTAATCAAATCTAACATTTGTAGAGTTTTCGTAATCTGGTTTAGCACGACATAATACCAATTAGAGGTGGTGAGTCACATTTGGAGGAGTGGTGTGTTTGGTCAGGGGAAACAATATCTTGAGCAAACATTTTGTAAATAAGGTGATCAGCCCATTTTCCTCTAAAGGAATACAAAAAACAAAAGACAAAGACAGAGCTCACCCTCCCCCCCCCCCCTCCAAGAAAAAAAAACAAACAAAAATGAAACAAAATAAACAAACAAACACCCCAGAAAAAAAACAATAAAAAAAAACAACAACAAAAAACAAAAACAAAAACAAAAAAAACTAACAAACAAAACAAAAAAAAAAACGATCTTCAATACGCTTCAACAGTCGTGAAGTCATTTCCCTCGTAATGACGCATAGTAACTTAGCAAGTGGTTCTAATCTATCGGAACAATGGTGGACGCCCTAATGAAATACTTCTCCGACGAGCATAAAAGTGTATCCAGAGGAGAAACACATTATAAATCTGATTATGTTTTGACTTTTATACATTCTGAATACATGACATGTGAAAAAATTATAGCCAGCATGAAGAATAAAGAGTACCGATTTTCTTTGTTTAGAGCCATGCTACTCGTAGCAGGGCGGACGTGACATCAGGTTATTAAACACAAGATAAGTACCATAGCAACTGGTGAGATTCTATACAAGAACAACAGCTGTCCTGAATACATAACGAGCAACCGAAATTGTGGACCCACCATGCCAGATTGTGAACACTTTTCAATGGATGACATTGGTAAAGATTTGAAAAAGTGTGGTAAAGCGTGTTTTGATAGAACGTCTGACCGGTAATCAGGTCTAATGCTCGATCTCCGTTCGAGGAATACTGATTTTTTTGACTGTTTATTTTTTTTCTTGTATTTTTTTTTCTTGGGTTGTCTGACACTGCTTCGTACACACTTTTCAAATGTTTATCTTACACCAGCGTTGGCTCCCTAATTTATAAAATGGATGACATTGTACGGTCTTAGAGTGTAATTCTATGCGTTACTGTGTCTAAACATTATGGTTATCGGATTTTTCCGGACTATAAGCAAAAAGCGTGTAGGTAACGATTGTTATGTTACCAAGAGCTCTCACTTCCCGCTTTTGGTGAAACCACGCATTTTCCGTCTTCTACTCGTATTTTCTTCATTGTATCAGTAAGCCTAGCGCGCATGATACACGCGGAGCACACCCACCTCGCTGTCTCGCCTGGTACGCCACAATAGCATTGCGGTTAAGAGAAGTGAGAGCTCTTGGTAACTACGTTACCCAACACACTCTTTGCTATAAGCAGCGACTTTTCTCCCCTGATCTCGACCCTGCGGCTTATGATCCGATGCGGCTTATACTGATGCTTTTCTTGGTCCCTATCAGCCAAATGTGTTGTAGCTTTACGGCTGCGATGTGTTCCAGTGGTATGACATCGCCTTCGGATCGGAAGATCCTGGGTTCGAATTCCGCTGCGAGCTGCGCATAGTTGAGTCCTTGAAAAAGACTCTTAACTCACATTCTCTCACCATACTCAGGTGTCAGATGAGTAACTGGCCGTTAACAGCTTTGTCTCTGTCCGGATAAAAAATATACTATAGCCTAACAGACGTCTTGTCTCGTCCTATATGTTAAGTGTTGCAGTTGGCTCGGGGCCCATTGTGAAGCTTTTGGTGGTAATTGCTCTCTATAAAATCTCAAGTTATTTAGGTCTTTTTTTATCGTTTTGATATTGTAATGAATAAACAACGACAGAAATCGAACATCGCTATGGCTAGAATTTTTATGAAGGTGAGTCGTATACCTCGGAGCGGGGTATGGTAGGATCAAATTGATTACGAAAATAACAATTGGGTCTTATAGTCACGTACCTCTTATTGTCCGGAAAATACGATAGTGCTTCAGACCGGGAGAGGTCCCGATCCGGCAGGTAGGCATAAACCGAAGGTGGTCATGGTCAAAATATAAATAAGAGGATTGGTGACATCTTGGTAGTCTGTCCTAACTCCACGGTTATATGAAGCACGTTTTAAACTATTGCCTTGTAGTTTTGATGGGAAACGCCAATCTTAAATATGTACCTGGTAATTGGAGCGGTAAATCGCGGCTAACAATGAATAAATACGTTTTTCTAGGATCTGAAGTTATTGTTTGATTGTTTATTTATGTTCTAAAATAAAAGACAATGCAAACAAAGGCTTATGAATGTAGAAACTACATACCTTGATGAATTTCAACTCGAGTGTGAAGTTATCTGCTCCAATACTGACTGAGGAATCGATTACAAAACAGACGTCAACGGGAGAAAATACACATTCTGAAAGGAGAAGAATATGGTAATGTCATATACTTCATGAACGTGGATATTATTGTACACTGACAAAACACATTTTTATTTTGGCCTGAAATGTTTATTGCATCGATGTCTATGATGACATCAAACGTTGTAAAAGTCTCAAACTTTAATTTTAAACAATCGCCTAGCTTTGAGACATTTTGAAAAGTTAAAGGTCATCTTCGTCTCTCAATAAATGGAGTAAACGTTTTCCGGCCGAATTGAAAATAAAGGCATTTTGTCATTAAAGGTTTCTATCAATTCTTTAACTAATCATACATGGCAATTAATGCAAGAATATCACTAGAGGTGAAATAAGTCCGTTCCCTTGGTGAAACGGCGTAACTTTATGAATCAAAATTACCAATACTATTTTTTTGGGTAAAATAATTTGGCCAATATCTTAAATAATCATTTAACACGTCTATTTTAGTTATTTTGAATTATAATATGATTAAGATTTTAAAGTAAGACCACCATTGTAACTGAGGGTTATGAGCAAAACTAAAATGAAAGACCACCAATCATGTGTAATCCATCAAAGATTATGTGATTTTATTTGAAAACCTTCCATAAGATATTTTGCTTCCTCTATAATCAAGTACAATATGTAGACATCATGCAACGATAAGATGAAAAGGTAATGAAAAAGGGAATAAATTGTTTAATTACCTGGTTGTGGTTTAACTGTGGAGAGAAACACAAATATAAATATTGTTTATTAACCTATCAATGTAAAGTATCAACAAAAGTTTTGAGTGTTATTTCCTTAACTCGTTGAATTTTTTTTTGGCTAATCCAAAATGAGCAGACTGAAGCTTTAAATACAAAGGGATACGAATATGAAGATCTGCTAAGCATCAATAAAAAATACTGTTATGATTGTTGACGTTTCGGGTTACCCCTTTCTCAACACAATTGATTTTGTATTTTATCCCTGGGAAACGCTTTCTTCATCGTGCTGAATGGGGGTGCCGATAGCTCAGTTGGTGTAGCACTCGCTTCACAGGCAAAAACCAATTGTATTTGTTATTAATTTTTAATTGTAAAAACGAGTGTTCCAGAGTGCGGCAAGGAATGTTGTGTACCAATCATACTACGGATAGCACATCTTTCTAGTTATGACAGGTTTATTGCTCTGTGTTTTTGTGCGGCTATATGGTCTAGTGGTATGAAACTCGTTTTCGGGTCGGAAGGTCCTGTGTTCGAGCCTCGCTCGGCGCATGGTTGAGTCCCTGGAAAAGGCTGTTTACTCACTTTCTCTCACCGTACTCAGGTGTAAAATGAGCACATGGCCATTAACAGTGTTGTCTCTGTCCGAAAAAAAGATTGTAATATCGCCTAACAGGCGTCATATCTCGTCCTACATATTAAGTGTTGCTGTTGGCCAGGGAACCCTTGCAAAGCGCTTTGATTACGTTTAGTGGATATTGCGCTATATATATATATATATATATATATATATATATATATATATATATATAATATATATAATTTTTTATATCTGTTTGACTTAACGAACTTTCAAACTGACTTTAAATTATAAAAGGAAATCAAGTTATCTGTTTATCTATCTGTAAAAAATACATTTCTATTTTTCAAATCTTTCAGTAGAGTTGTTCGCCGTATCAATTTTTGTGTGTTGATCTTCCGGATGACATTTTTTGTGAGCTTCTTAACCAAGCGCTTACTATCTATAGGTGAGTTCCATACAAATAAAAATGTTTTACTCACCTCCACATGCCTCATAGGTGAGTCTGTGCTGGATATCAGACAGGGCGTCATAGTCGTTTACGATGAATACATGTCTGAAGGGGATTAAGAAATCACATTAATAACAATGATGATGATTATGGTTATGATAATAACAATGTATTAATGGAAAGAATAAGTAGAAACAGGAGTAGGAAGAATAAGAGGATCGATACAAGGATGATGAGGATACTGAACATAAAGATGATTGATATGATTACAACGACGACGACGATAATGATGATGATAATACTACAACAACAACAACTACTACTACTACTACTACTACTACTACTACTACTACTACTACTACTACTACTACTACTACTAATAATAATAATAATAATAATAATAATATTAATGATAATAATAATGATAATAATACTAATGATAATAATAATAATAATAATAATAATAATAATAATAATAATAATAATAATAATAATAATAATAATAATAATAATGATAATAATAATAATAATAATAATAATAATAATAATAATAATAATAATAATAATAATAATAATAATAATAATAATATGATGATGATGATGATGATGATGATGATGATGATGATGATGATGATGATGATGATGATGATGATGATGATGATGGTGATGATATAGAGCAACTCACTCTCCGTCGCTAGCAATATTGTGGAGTTCTTCATCGCTGACAGAGTGACCGACTCCGATTGCAAAGATTTCCAATCCTTTTTCTTGTGCTTTTTGGGCTTCTTCCTTGGTCACAAGTTGGCGCTGTGAGTTTCCGTCAGTCAGGACAATGATTACGGAACGAACACCTTTTCTAATAGTTGGCTCAACGTGATCAAGGAAATACCTGAATTGAAAGAAATCAGGAGTCAAATTTTCACTACATAATCATGCTATTCACAACCTCTACCTTCACCACTTAAACTGCTATTACAGCCATTACCACCATGATTGTCACCTCTTTAATCAACACCACTACCACCCACAACAACAACCACCACCACTATCACAACCACCACCACCACCACCACCACCACCACCACGATCATCATCATCATCATCATCATCATCATCATCATCATCATCATCATCATCATCATCATGATCATCATCAATGTCGCCACAGTTTTCGTCCTTTTCACTACATACCTGATCGCAGCACCGGTTTCTGTTGCAGTTCCACTGGGGTAGTTCATTTCATCGATAGCTTTCTTGAGTTCTTCCTTCTCCGTGTACTTTTCAAAACCGAAAGCATCCTCTGTGTACACACGGTTGCCATAAGTTATCATGGAAACGCGCACCTGAAGGAGAAAAGAATGAGGATTTCGAAAGGAAAAGATAGGTCATAGAATAAAGAAGATGGGTGCATTATTGAGATCTTTAATGCAGATGATAAATACAATGGCTTTCTAATCATCAGATTTTGATGCCACTCTTCTACTACCTCTTCAATATATGTCAATTTGTTGCACACTTCACAGCCTATTTTATGGACGTCGTAGTCAGATGGTCCTCCTTTGATATGAATTCTGAATGAGATGAGGTTGAGGTGTTTTAGGTGTCAATTAAGGACGTGTGAATTGTGGGTTGTGAATTGATCTTGTGTCCAGACTGAGTGAAAAATGTAGACATGGCTTTATTAGCCATTTACATTACGTTATTTTTAGCCTGTTATATCAACTGCTGTTTAAATTTTTTTATCTGATTAAAATCAAAAGAAATCTGTTTTATCATTTTATACTAAAAGTACCATAGCTGTTCGTCCAATAAACGATGCCCGTTCAATGATCTTTATGATAAGTTGATCAACTCAAAATTTATGATTTTAGTGCTGAATAAAGTTTAAACTCAATTTCTTATATCTTAGTAGACAATACATTTTTCGACTTCGTAAGACAACTCCATGGAGCTTTTTTCTGGACACGGACAAATATTTTCATCATTTTATATACATTTATTATCGTAGAATTCTTTCCTAGTGTTATTAACGGACTTGGTTCATATAAATTTTAAGAAATTGACGGTGTTCAAAATAATAAGAGAAACCACTAACTGTATCGATTCAACGCAAGTACTCCCATCAACATTGTCATATTCGCTAACCGGAAGGTTGACACACAAACCACGTGTTAAAATGATGCCGCCTGTTTTCACCACGATGTCTAATCAATCTCATAATGTACGTAAAGCATCTTCTTGTCAATAGTAAACACCATGCAAAATATGGTGACGATTGGTCCAGTGGTTTCGTCGCCTCAGTGTTACAAAACATCCAATTTCCAGAGATATTATAATAGAATGTAGTCTTCTTACTGTACAAACAACTGGGACATGGTCACTGTCTACATCGGCGCCTGGGTAGGTTTTGCAATTTAATATGCCATTTCTGAATCTTGATGATACTGCTATAAAGTCTATCTGGTTCCTTGCTCTGTCCCCTGGTGATTGCCATGTCCAGGTTCTTCTTGGGTGTTGTTGAAACCAGGTGTTTGAAATCATTAATTTATTTGTTCTACACCAATCTGCCCAGATGTTTCCTCGTTCATTTCTGTCTCCGAGTCCATGTGGTCCGATTATGTCACCATCTCTGCCTCTGCCAATCTTAGCATTTAGGTCCCCCATTACCATAAGGACTTCTTGTGATTTACACATTCGTTTTGCTTTGTCTAGTGAATGGTAAAACTCTGTCATATCTGCATCTGTCGCCTCTTCTGTTGGTGCATAAACTTGAATAATATTGGTGTCAACTACAGGTCCTCTTAGCTTAACCAGCAAAACTCTGTCTGAGATTGCTACGTGCCCTTTGTAAAATTTGGTTGATTTTTGGTCTAAGATCATCCCTACTCCTTTTTGGAAAGAGGTTCCACCACTCCATATGATCTTATATGTCATGTTGTTTTCTTGTTTTGACATGGTTCCCTGCTCTTTCCATCTCATCTCTGCCAGGCCAAGAATATTTATTTGGAGCCGTTTCATTTCTTTTAGAATGTTGTTTAGTTTTCCTTTTGGGCACAGGTCCTGACATTCCATGTCCCAATTTGGTTTTGTCACATTTGTTAAATTTATTTCGCCTAGTAACTGGCTGACGGTTCGGTGTGACCTGACGAACATCACGCTCCCAACCGAGCGAGGCAGCAGTCTTCCGTGAAAACATGCTCCCCTTTACGCTGTCACCGTTTAACTTTTTGGACTTATTCATGCAGTTAACTCGGCAAAGTTACAAGAATGGTTTGCCATTGCCTATTCTTGTCAAGATTCAGAAATGGCATATTAAATTGCAAAACCTACCCAGGCGCCGATGTAGACAGTGACCATGTCCCAGTTGTTTGTACAGTAAGGATAAAGTTTAAAGCTATTCAGAGAACAGCTGGTAGAATAAAGAGGGATTACAGGTTATGCAAAGACAATGGCATACAAACAAAAATGAGAGAAGAATTTGAAAATGCACTCATGATACAAAGCCAAAGTGAACCTGATAACGAAAAATGTGAAAAACAATTTGATATATTCCAAAAGTGTGTCAAAGCAACTACAGAAAAGCATTTACCAATAGCTCAAACAAACAGCAAAAAGGAATGGATGACAAATGAAATTCTAAACCTATTTGAAGAAAGACGAAAATGCAACAGAGGGTCTGCAGAATACCAAACATTGAACAACCACATTAAATCCAAATGCATCGAGGCACACGAGAACTATCTAGACTGGAAATGCTGCGAAATCGAAAAAGAATACAAACCCAACCCCCAACAAGCTCACCAAAGAATAAAAGAACTATCAGGGAAAAGGAAAAGCAAAGCAGCAGGAAGTTGTATCCAAAACAAACAAGGGGAACTGCTATTTGAAGAACAACATATAGAAAGCCGATGGGTAGAATACATAGGCGAACTGTACAATGATCCAAATAGAAATGAACCACCACTGAAATTCAAAGAACCATTAAGCGGACCAAACATCACCAAAAGTGAAATTGAACATGCCATGGAACGAATGAAGGATGGTAAAGCAACAGGCCCTGATGAAATATCTGTAGAGGTATTAAAAAGCCTAGGAGATCTAGCAATTGATGAACTTCACATATTATTCAACAATATATACAATACTGGGAAAATTCCAGAAGATCTCTGTAACTCTATTTTCATAGCAATACCAAAGAAAGCAGGTGCAGTCAGATGCGAAAATTTTAGAACTATAAGTTTAATAAGTCACATCAACAAAATACTGTTGCATATAATTATCAACAGGCTAAGGAATAAGATTAACCCCGAAATCGCAGAAGAACAATATGGATTCCAACCTGACAGAGGGACAAGGAACGCAATATACCTCCTCCGTGTTTTAAATGAAAGAGCTATACAGGTTCAGACCCCACTATACCTCTGTTTTGTCGACTACAAAAAAGCTTTTGATAGAGTACGCCACGAAGAAATACTAAAACAACTGCACTCCATTGGCGCTGATGAGAAATACCTCAGACTCATGCAAACATTATACTACACCCAGCAGGCATCTATCAAAATCGGAAACTCTACAGGAAATTCTATTCCTATTAAGAAAGGAGTCCGTCAAGGGTGTGTTGCCTCACCAGATCTGTTTAATCTATACCAAGAAACAATCATGAGGGGCATAAATAATATGGAGGGAATAAAAGTAGGAGGTCACAACATAAATAATATAAGATACGCAGACGATACGGTACTCATTGCAACATCAGAAATCCAACTTCAAAAGATTGTTGACAAAGTGGTAGTAGATAGTGAAGCCAAGGGAATGGAAGTGAATATCACCAAAACAGAATGCATGGTAATACAGAAAAACCCCGAAAACAACAACACCTGCAATATAACGATTCACGGCGAGCAACTTACCAACGTAGAAAGTTTTAAATACCTAGGTTCAATAGTGACAACAGATGGAAGATGTAACCGAGACATACGAGCAAGAATAACTCAAGCCAAACAGGCCTTCATGGACCTGGGAAACATTTTGAAAAACAAACAGATGTCGTTCGGGATTAGATTCCGAGTCTTGAAGTGCTACGTGTGGCCAATCTTGTTCTACGGATGCGAAAGCTGGACTACAAATGCAGAAACACAAAAGAACATTGAAGCTTTTGAAATGTGGTGCTTGAGAAGGATGCAGAGAATATCGTATACCGCACACAAAACGAACGAAGAAGTGCTAAAACAAACATACCAACAAAGGAAACTAATGCCCTTAATAGTGGATCGACAACTATCCTTTTTCGGACACATAGTAAGGAAAGATAAGAATGAATACCTGGCAAGTTGTGGAAAAATACCTGGTAAACGCGCCCGGGGGAGACAAAGAAAAACACTCATAGACCAACTGAAGGGCTTCACCAACCTAACAATCCAAGAGCTGTTTGAAAAAGCAAGAGACAGGGAGGAATGGAGAGAGATAATTCATGCAGTATCCGAAGCCTGGACCAGGCATGGAACCTAGAAGAAGAAGAAGTCTTCTTACGTCAAACATTATACTGTCCTATCTTCTACTTCTTTCAGTGTCATCTCTTAGGCAGAGGTTGACTGCAAGTGATTCGCCACTCTTTTCTCCCCTTTAACTGAACTCTGCTCCGACAGTCTCGTCCAGGCTCTGATGTTCTAAATCCATGTTCTTGTTGGCCCTCATCGGCCTCGTTTCCCCATTCGCCTTTCCTCCAAGAACCGTATGTCAAAAATATTTCCGTTTTCTTTTTTATAGTATCTTGTAAATTTCTTCTTAATTTAAACTTCCTGATTAATTTTCATTTCATTTCAACTAGTTTTACCCATACTATGATAGGCCCACATCTTAAAAGCCTCTATCTTATTCTATAATTTTATATAATTTCCATAAGCTCTAGTATTTCTGACGAAATTAATTGTTTTCTTGTATTTTTTCTTGATTTAGGTAGTCCGTTTTGTACTAGGACAATGATAAAATCCTGTTTTAGGAAGAAACTTGATATAAAAGAAAGCATTTAATGTTTTTTCAAAGGTAAACAAAACTGACAAATACCTGACCAGGTCCAATGTCGAACTGATCGATGAAATTTTGCAAGAACCAAAGTCCAATGGTAAAATTCTGTGGCCAAATACTGGCAGATGCATCCACGATCAATGATATGTCCAGGGTTTGTTCTCGCATTCTGGGGATTGGTTATGAACAATATATATATATATATATATATATATATTTATATATATATATATATATATATATATGTATATATATATATATATATATATATATATATATATATATATATATATATATATATATATAGAGAGAGAGAGAGAGAGAGAGAGAGAGAGAGAGAGAGAGAGAGAGAGCGCAAATGGAGAGGGAAAAGTCTCATTTAAAAGATTTTGACAAGTCTCGGATGGCTCTTATTCTATCAATGTTTGAAGAGAAATTTTACTGACCATAAAGCAAAAAGATCTTTTTCATCGTTCGGCAATATAGACAGTGATGGAAACCGTAAATGTATTAGTCTAAAAAAACGAATTGTACTTTATGAAATTAGAACATAATTTCATGTGTTCTATTTTGGTATAAATGTAGATGGCATAGCACAATGATCGGCAATAAGTGCAATGGAAATGTGGACGTACATCTATTTAATTTAATTTTCTACTGTTTACTGAAATGAAGAATAAGTTAGTTTTACCGTCTGGGCAAGGCTGGGCTTGTCTCTTGACAACATGGCCACTGGCGACTAGCTGTGAAAAAAAACCCAACAACAACAACAAAATAAATCCCCCCAAAAATTTAATTTAATCAACTTTAGTTAATGATAGAAAAAAAAAGATCAGCCCTCTAAGTACCGAATTAAATGGTAACACAAAAGCAATGAAAGAAGCTATTGCTTTTAGAAAGCTAGAGATATGGGTCGTGATGATGAAGATAATGATGATGATGCTGATGGTGATGATGATGATGATGATGATGATGATGATGATGATGATGATGATGATGATGATGATGATGATGCTGGTAATGATGATAATGATAATAACGATACTACTACTACTACTACTACTACTACTACTACTACTACTACTACTACTACTACTACTACTACTACTACTACTACTACTACTACTACTACTACTACAACTACTACTACTACTTCTACTACTACTACTATCGATACATTATTTTAACGTATATTCTATGCAAAGGTTTTGGATCCAACATGATATATTATATGATGAATTATCTTGAAATGAATAACTTAATAAATGATTGCCAGCATGGCTTTAGATTGGACAGATCATGTAAAACTCAATTATTACAAGTAATGGAGGATTTAACTAGATTTAGTGATATTGATGTAATTTACCTAGATGTTTACAAGGCTTTTGATAAAGTACCGCACGAGAGATTGTATAATAAATTGGATGCCTATGGTATAGATGGTGCTGTGATAAATTGGATTAGACATTTCCCTACAAATCGGATGCAAAGAGTTGTCATTGCGGACACAATGTCTACATTTGGTCAAGTGAAAAGTGGTGTCCCTCAGGGAAGTGTTCTTGGGCCATTTATTTATTTTCTATATTAATCATTTGCCTGATATTGTCAATTCAAAATGTAAAATATTTGCTAATGATTCAAAACTGTATCATATATATAATATATATATATATATATATATATATATATATATATATATATATATGTTTTATTTAAATGAACTTAGTTACAATTACACTTTGAACACATGCAAATGTAATGTATTATATATAGGGAAACATAATAATGACATACTATTCAGATCCTTCAAATGACATTGGATTATTAAATACTGAGAAAGAAAAAGATTTGGGTATTATTTTTTATTGTCATCTAACTTTCGACAATTATATAGAAAACTAAGGCCATAAAAAATCGGTGTTATTTTTAGAAGTTTTGATCATATGGATGTTTTTTACATCTATAGTTTGATTGATATAATTTAGTGAGTACCGATAAATATAATGGCTATTTTTAAAAATTACAAATAGCTGAGTGATATCAATTTCGTTCGTTCCTTTTTATTTAAAACGATTTTCGCAAAACGGTGCAAAAATATCAAACTCCAAATTACTCTTCTAATATTTTTTCTTTACAATGTAGAAACGAAAATAGCGTTTATCTCAAAACCAGGGTTTTTAAATAATTTATCTATGTGATTTTTTTAAAAAGCAAAACAGACTGGCCGCTGTTTCTAACTTTTCATGATTAGAAACAGCCGTCTAAATAGATTAATAAATCATAGTATGTTATAGATAATTGCGAATCATTAATGAAAAATCACCACAAAGACGCACCAAATCGGATCTCACGATGTGAGGGAAATTTTATATCTTAAAATAACGTCGATTTCCAGATTGGTATAATTTCATCTCAAATGTTGAAACAGATATTATACACATAAGTGGCTTTGTGGTTTTTGCGGTATGAAATTTGGATTTAAGCCTGTAAATCTCTGGTTCGAGCCTGACTATGGGTGGCGCAAAGTTGAGTCCCTAGAAAAGCTCTTTACTCACATATTCTCACCATACTTTGGTGTAAAATTAATTCCTTGCCAGTAACAGAGTTGTCTTTATCGAAAAGAAGACCAATACTAATTAAAGGCGTCATGTCATGTCCTATTGCTATTGATGATGCACGTTTAAATAAAACACTGACCATTTCCACCAGCAAGATCAATTGTACCAATCCACTAGTCAATGTGTAACCTTTAACGTGTATAGTCTGACTGCGAAAACAGACGGTCTAAAAACAAAAGCAAAGACTGGATTTACGTCAACTTCATTTATTCTGTTGGCTAGGGAACCCTATAAAGAAAGTAGTCCTCCAAAGCCGTAACGCCCATAGAGCCGGAGTTTATCCCGGTTTCTATAGCGTGAAATTGACAATAGAAATTGCTTGCTATCCTTTGATAGGAAGTCTATCGCAAAGTTCTTTCCGCCAGATCTAACAGACCCAGATGCCCATACTGTGGCAGGACAAGGGTCAGATAAAATCTCGACTGCACCCAGGATCGAGCTCGGTCCCTTTGCATGTGAAGCGATGGCTCAACCATCTGAGCTATCGGGACTCCCAACTCTATAAATAGCTCTGAGCAAATTGAGTGGATATTGCGCTATATAAAAACTCAGGATTAATAAAACAAATCAGCCCCGAAAGTGTTTTAAAGGAAATTTAGTTACTTAAAAAAAGTTATTGCTTTCTTAGCTACATCAGAAATATGCGTTCATCACACAGTCATAATTTATATCCAACTCACCAGACAAGAAACGGCTAAAATGACGAATTTCCACATTGTTGCAATGAAAATAGACCCAATATGGGACTCGAAACAGTAATTCTTCAGATTAGGGAAAAAGATCTTAATGCTAAAACGGAGGGCAGCATCCGTTTTTATACAGGCAAGTTTCTCTCATAATGAATGTTAATTATAGGGTGCAATTATTACAGGGCGTAATAAAAAGTATCAGTCACCACGTTGAACCTTGATTGTTCTCGCAAATTCTACTTTAATAATTATACTTGATTTGATTGAGAGAGTATGAGTGAGTTTGAGTAAGTGTAAAATTGACGCTTTTGATGAGTGTATAAGTGTCGGAGGTGTGGGGGATTGTGAAGGGGGTTACATGCTGTGTGGGTGTCTCTCTGTGTGTGTGTGTGTGTGGGGGGGGGGGGGCATGTGTAAGGACGGTTTATCTTTTTGTATGTTTGTGAAAGGGATTGAAAAAGGCGAGAGCCATACGGATGCAGGATATGAGCGGTATTTTTGGCAAATGACGTCCTAGCCTAGCCTTGCATATCATTATGGAATAATGAAATGTTATGGAGGTGGTATTGCATTACTATAAAGCCACTACCGACGCTTTGTTATTGCTTTTAGTTAATAATTACTACTAATTACTAACCTACGCTGCTCAACAATCATTATTTAGTTAATATTACCCATATTTATAACTATAGAGATTAAGTAATTTGCATTTATTTTGAAAGAGAAACTTCCGTTTTAAACCAAACCCGGAATTGGATCATGCTGGGAACAGGTGATTTGATAATGATGCGATGGAACTTTAATTTCCATACGATTATCTTCATAATGTAACACAAAAAGAAAGGAGAAAAAAAATATGTGAAAATTTAAAGGCGACAGAGAAGAAATACTGAATTACGGTACTGAAATATCATTTATTCACTAATTGTATAATTCTCCCCCAAAGAGAACGGGCCTTTAGAACGATGTTAACCATTCAACTGCCGTATTCTGGAGAGACACGTATTAAATATTTGACAAGAAACCTCGTTCTTCAAATTTCGATTTACTTAAACGACCCTCATCTTGACAAAAACTTTCAAACCTGGCTCATGTGTCATCATGCACGGAGTCAAGAGGTAGCGGGTAACAAAAAGATACACATTTTCCGAAGTCACACTTACATATTTAGGTCATTCACAAGGGCCATCGATAAATGATTTCCATCTTGTCCAACTTTATGTCATTTACTGTTTCTTTCCTAAGTTACTTCCTCTAGCTACTAATACTCCGCCATTTTTACCGTGTCCCTTACTAGTTCCACGTTTGAGACTGTCTGGTAAAATTTTCATTTGGGTTTTTCAGGGAATGACCCAACCATCTCCATTTCCTCCTCTTGATTTCAACATTGTTTTTTCATCGTCTAATTTTATCCTGCCATCCAAGTTGCTGTGATATTCTTATACAGCTGTTAATAAAGTCTTCATTTTATGGCTAATGTTCTTTTTATATGCCATGTTTTTGAGCCAAGCAGCAAACTGACTGAACCTTAGGGTTAGCAATTTTGTTTGATTTCCGTCGTATTAATATTGAGTGCAAGAATTGTTGTCAGAACAATAGAGGCTGTTCTTGCTTTACCTTACAGGCTGTTCATATCTCTCTCTCTCTCTCTCTCTCTCTCTCTCTCTCTCTCTCTCTCTCTCTCTCTCTCTTTCTCTCTCTCTCTCTCTCTCTCTCTCTCTCTCTCTCTCTCTCTTTCTCTCTTCCAACCTTCCTTCTCACCCCTTTTGTTAACTATGCTACAAAGATGTGTATGTGACGCATTGTTCTGTGTATTTTATTGTTTTTTTTCTTTTATTGTTTAATTATCTAGTGCAACAAAGATTCAGATGATAAGAATACAAAGATCAAGACACTATTCATCACAAAATACATCGGTTAGAAAACGATTGTGTCTATAATTTCAGTCGACCATTATAGATGGTATGCCAATTGTTGCAATTATATTGCGTTGAGTCATGACCCCCCTAAATCACCCTTAATTTATGGCTACCTATAATATACTTACAGTGTAACACTATTGAACGTAATCCACCAACTTTAATGGAATGTGCGGCTCTGTGGTCTATAGTATGTCCCAGATTCAACTCCGATGTGGATGGAGCACAATTGAATCCTTGAAAAAGAATTATCAATCACATTATCTTAACCTACTCTGGTGAAAAATTGTCCCTGTGAGCTAACATATTTTTCTAGGTGGGATAAAATAAGAGCTGTATTTGTGCCATACAAGTGTAGCCTTTCATCCTTCATGTTAAGAGTTTCTGTTAGCCTGAACTCCTTTAACCCCCCCCCCCCCCCCCAAAAGAAAAAGCTAAGCACATTTAGTTGACATGATCTTCTTCTTCTTCTTTCAGCTTATCTTGCATTTTGCAGGACTGCCAATATGAATACTACATCTCCATGAATCTTGGTTAAATGCACCATCTTCTTCCAGGCCCAGTTCTTTCATATCGTCCTTTACCCTATCTATCCATCTAGTCATCGGGCGTCCCTTTTTTTTTTCTTTACCCCTTTTTTGTATATCTAACGCTGTCTTTCCCACTGACTTCCTCTCTCGTCTCTTAACATATCAAACAATTTAAATCTATCTTCTCTCATATTTATCGATACACTTCACTTCAGTCAACCTTCGAATCCGTTAATTTCCCACAATATTTTTTTCTTGTGATAAATGTACAAAGCGGTGAGACTATTAAATCAAAGACCATTTAAGAAGCCAAAGATAGAGGTGACTCGGGCAAATTAATTATTAACCTCAATGATATTTCGAATGTTCTTTTTGTATATTATAAACCAAAATTTCAAGACAACAAATCACCATAAGTCAGCTCATTTGAGGGAGATCCCCGACCACTATTTAAACCTATTACACCAAGAACAGTGAGAAATGCTTTTAAAAGTCTAAATAACAACAGAGCACCGGGCAAATATGGAGTATGTGCTGACCTTCTAAAATATGGACCACCCTTAATAGATGAACACATAGCGGACATTTTCAATCAGACGTTCGAACATCACCAGAACTTGGATATCAATAAAGGGGAGCTGATATCAATACAAAAGCCAGGAAAACCAAAAGGCCCTCCAAAGAATTTGAGACCAATTACTCTGCTTAACACAATAAGAAAATCGCTCTCCCTGATCACATTGAATAGAATTAGACCGATTGTTGAAAATTATTTGTCAAATAGTCAACGCGGATTCAGGACGGATAGAAGTACTGCAGATGTAGTTTGGACTCACACATTTCTTGCTGCCAAAACACTGTCATAAAAAAATAAAAATAGTTATAACTGGAATAGATATGTCTGCCGCCTTCGATACTATCAATCGCCAATCCTTGTTAAATATTATAAAAGGAATAGTTATGGAAGATGACATTAGATTAATCAGATTCCTTATAAGTGAAACCTGGATAACAACCAAAATAATCGGTGCCTCAGAGAATAGATCATTCCTTGGTAACACTGGTACACCACAAGGAGACAACCTAAGCCCTGTTTTAAATGCCATTTATTATTATTTATCATTTACCTAGAAAACGCTTTAAAAGATTGCGTAAATCTGTTCCTTCTGCCCAATTACGTTTTGAAAACGAACTCCCCATGGAAATTGCATATGCAGACGACATTGACTTTATAGGCCTCAAACAAGTCTATGTAAATGACACCCAAAGGGCCTTACAAAATCACCAACTGTACGTTAATACTGACAAAACAGATGTAACATTACTGTCAAGGAAGAAAGAGGAATGGAGAGCCACGAAAAAAGTAGGATCATTAATAGGAGACAAGGAAGACTTAGAAAGAAGAAAAAGTTTATCGACGGCTGCACTAAATAAATTATTATATATATGGATTAGAAAAGATAAAATAAAGTAAAATACTAAAATCAAATTATACACAACCCTTGTAAAATCCGTGCTGATATACAACTGCGGAACATGGGAACTGACTGGAACCGAAGAGCAAATATTAGAAAGATTCCATAGAAAACAACTGAAAAGAGTCCTGAATATGCGATACCCCACAAAAATAAGCAATAAAACACTGTATGAAAAATGCAATGAAAGACCCTTATCCATTCAAATTCAGGAGGCAAGGTGGCGGCTTTTTGGCCATATACTCAGAAAAGATGTAAATATATCAGCTAATAAAGCCATGAATACTTTTTTCACCCCATCTGGACACAAGAAATATCAAGGTAGAACACCCACGTCAATTCAAACTGTCCTCAATAGAGACCTAAAACGCCTTCAAAATAACACAGTATTAAAATCAAAGGAAGATCTTACGAAATTAGCATCCACAGCAAAAGACCGTGAACAGTGGAAGGAATTGACACGGATGATTAGCGAGGCAGCCGAGGCGTCCCGATCGGATGATTAGGAGGCCTTAAGTCAATCAGTTAAGTCATCTTTTCTTGTCCAACCAAGTGACCATCTCAACATCCTCATTTCTGCCATCTCAACTTCTTTATCCTGTTTCTTTAACGTAGCTGCTGTCTCTAATCCATACAGCATTGCTGGTCTTATAACAGATGTATATATTTTTCCCTTCAGCTCTGCGGAGATTCATTTGTTTCACAAAACTCCAGTTACCTTCCTCAATTATTCCTTCCTGGGTCCATTTTTAGATCTTCATCTCATTGCCCCCATCTTCTTGCCAGTTTGGCATTTTTAGTGCCAAATTGTCCAAATTTGGCACTTTTTGATTGTGGTTGGCAGGAAAGCAAATAGGTTGGCAAGTTGGCACTTTTTTTGGCATTTTTTGGGACAGAGAAAATTAAAATAATATTTATATATTTATTATACATAATTAGAAATCAAATCTTACCTTTCAATTCCCAGTATTTGCGTGTTCGTTTTGTGATTTCGTTCTCACATAAATTTTATTATTTGGCTACAACAAAGACAAATCTGGCTACAGCCTTTCCGGTTCCAGTCTTAATTCTTTGACAGGTTTTGAAACTGAAAGCGAAACTGTTAGGTCTAATTAATGTGGCTTGGAGTTTGATATTTCTTTGGTGTTTTATAAGGCATAGTGGTCAACACCAGATAAGCCAGCTTGAATTTACACGTGTAATACTTCACTATTATGAGTACGTTAACGAAAATCCCTATTTTGAAAGGTTTGGCAAGTTTTCGAAGCATTTGGCAAGTTTTTGTCACATATTTGGCAAGTTGTCCTAAAAAAAAAACTGGCAACCCTGATGAACGGAAAAACATAGTTGCGCGTCTCCGATATGATTGACGACACAGCTTGTTAGTTTAGTAGTCGGATCACATTTTAAAGCGAGGTCAAAAGATCCCCTTCATCAAAATTATACTGGATTATTAAATGTTTCCAATCTTGATCTCGAAAAAATATCTGAAAGATAATCGTCTTGATAAAAAAAGAATTATTATGAATATACCGCTATCGCTCAATTCCGCGTTACAGTCGAACGTGTAAATCTTAACACTATAAAATGATCTTAATTGAGCCGAAAAAAAGGGTCTGTGTTTGTAGATATTGTTTTTTTTCCTCGCTAAAATTGAATATTTTGAGTGCTAAATACACTAATCTATATACAAACATGTCTTGAAAAAGTTAGTTGCTATCTATTCCGTGGACTGATCGTCTGTTCAAACGAGGGCTACGTAATACGGGAAACGACCGGAAAGGAGCGGAAACGACGAAACGACGATGGTTATGGAAAGTTGGCAGCAGTGGGGAGTGAACCAGGGACTCCGAGAATTTTACATCAGTGAGGAGTGAAATTGGGAGTATGAGAGGGGGATATCAGAGGGAAATGAACCTGGGAAAATGAGAGATGGATACCAGTGGGAAACGAGCGGAAATTACCAAAAACGACCGGAAATAAGACTGTGCATTGATGCTATGCGCTGAGGTAAAATACTCACAACATTCGCCAACCGGATATCACACACCAACACACGAAACGGGATTTTAATGAAATCCGCAAAAACCCGACGTAACCGACCAAAGTTATGGGAAATGGGCAGCAGTGGGGAGTGAACTAATGTTGAAGGGAATTATACACCAGTGGGGGTGTGAACCTGGGATTCTGGGAAGAGGATATCAGAGAGAAATGAACCTGGGACCATGGGAGACGGGTGCCAGTGGGAATTAAAGCCGGACATGGGAGGTGGGCATCAGAGGAGAATGATTCTAAAACGATAGCGGTGGGCACCAATGGGGAATGAACCTAGAACAACTCCTGGAGAGTGAAGCCGGGAATATGGGAGGTAGACACCAGTGGGGAGTGAACCCAGAAGGGTACTTCTCTTTTCCTAAAGCTACCGAAACCGTCCGAAGTAATGGGAAGTGGGCAGTAGTGGGGAGTAATCCAGGGACTCAGGGAAGTGGACACCATTGAGGAGTGAGCCTGGGACTATGGGAGGAGGATGTCAGAGGGAAATTAACCTGAGACAATGGGAAATGGATACCAGTGGGAAACGATCGGAAATGACCGGAAATAACCGGAAAAGACCGGAAAGAGGTTTCATTCTGTGGAGAGTGAACCAGAGATTAACTGAGGTTGAAACCAGAGAGGAGTGAACTTCGGACTATGGAAAATGGACACATTGTGTGGAACGAAACCAGGACGCAGAGATGTGGATACCACAAAAGAATAAACCTAGGACTATATGGGAGGTGGATTCCAGTGTGGACCGAAGCTAGGAATATGGAAGGCGGGCACCATTGGGGATGAACCTGGGATAATGGGAAGTAGATACCAGAGGAGAATAAATCTGGGACTACGGGAGATTTCGGAAAAAAGAAGTAACCTTCTGGGTTCACTCACCTCTGGTGTCCAAATCCCCCCCCCCCCGGCCTTCACTCCACTAGTATCTACATTTTGTCGTCCCAGGTTCTTTTTCCATTGGTGCCCACCTCCTATAGTCTCAGGTTCATTCACCTTTGGTTCCCACCTCCCATAGTACTGAATTCAATTCCCACTAATTAGCATCTCCCATAGTCCCCGGTTCATTTCCCTCTGATATCCTCCTTTCATAGTCCCAGGTTCACTCCCCAATGGTGTCCACTTACCCGAGTCCCTGGATCACTCCCTGTTGCTGTCCACTTTTCGTAAATTTAGACGGTTTCAGAGGGTTTCGGAAAAAATAAGTACATTTCTGTGTTCACTCCCCACTGGTGTCCACATAACATACTCCCGGTTTCACTCTCCGTTGGTATCTACCTCTCGTAGTTCCAGGCTCATTCTCCATTGGTGCCTTCCTCCTATAGTCTCAGATTCATTCTCCTCTAGTGCTCACCTCCCATAGTCCGGCTTCAATTTCCATTGGTATCCGTCTCTCATTGTCCCAGGTTACTTTCCCTCTGATATCCCCTTTCCCATAGTCCCAGGTTCACTCCCAACTGGTGTTCACTTTCCTGAGTCCATGGTGCACTCCACACTGCTGCCCACTTCCCATAAATTTGGCTGGTTTCGTAAAAATCCCTTTTTGTGTGTTGGCGCGTGATATCCGGTTGGCGGATGTTGTGAGCATTTTACCTTAGAGCATAGTATCAATACACAATCTTCTTTTCTGTGATTTCGGGTCATTTCCGCTCGTTTCCCATTGGTATCCATCTCCCATATTCCCGGATTTATTTCCCTCTGATATTCTCCTCCCATAGTCCCAGGTTCACTCCCCACTGGTGTACACTTCTCTGAGTCCCTGGTTCACTCCTCACTTCTGTCAACTTTCCATAACCGTCGTCGTTCCGTCATTTCCACTCGTTTCAGCCCGTTTCTACTTGTTTTCGGTCGTTTCTAGTCGTTTCCGGTCGTTTTCGGTATTACGTAGTACCCGTTTAAACAACGCGATATCAATCTTATAATGTGTCTAATTTTATCATTATAATTATCTCATTCAATTCCCTGCCAGAGGTAATTTGAGATCATCATCGCAATAAACGTGATTTGACATGTGGATTTTGTTCTACATATTCAGAATTGGCTCGCTCAACTCAAACCGTTCAATGCCAAACAGGGATGAGTCTTACATGCCATGTTACAAAGAGAAATAAAATGAATTTGTATCTAACCACCGTCATAATCAACGTATTACAAGTATCAGATGGGGTCGGGGGGGGGGGGGGGGGGGGGAATTCACCCATGAAGTGCTGCTTGAAGTTCGTCAGTTACTTCTCATTCATAACAGGGTTGAGGTGGGTGGGTAAAGAATATAAAATGCCTTATCTATATGCCATGTACTAGCTACAAGTTAGATGTACATGGGATTTTTCAAATTGCCACGACTCGATATCTACCTCAATGTCAAAGTTGCTTTAAAAAAAAAGAATAATGAAGACACGGTAAGGTATGAACATTTTTTTGCCAGCAACGCTGCACTGAAAAACAAACAAAATACCCAAATCACTTTCAGTTACTTTTTCTGTTCATTGATTTTTTTGGCTAAAAAGACAACTTCTCTATTAGGGGTTCTTCAATGTCTTTTTCCGATGGGCAAAGGTAAACTGAATTGGGATTTACGACGACCGTCTACTATTACACTAACTGCCTATCGCTATTTGTCAAGAAACTCTTTGGCGTTACAGAGCATCCATCGCCTTTATGCTATTGGATGAACTTTGAGTCGCTTTTTCTGGCCCAAACTTCATTTCCTGAGTATGCTGAGAGAGACATTTCCAAGGACTAAACTTTGTACTACCCAAAGCGGGGCTCGAATCTGGGACCTACATATCACAAGCCGAGTGCAATATCACAAGACCACAATGCCAAATAAATGAATTTCATTTTGATTCACGCCATTCATTCAAGTGGGACCGTAGGCCGCGGACAAATACTCCCTACCTAGTCCTGTTCTGTGCCAAATCCTATATTTTTTTCCCATATATACCTTTTAATTTGTCCATAATTTCCCTTCCCAGCTATTTTTTTCATGGCTGCTCTTTTTTCCATGTTTCTTAGGGGTTCCCGCAACTCCTACAGGTACATAACATTTGTTATTGATTTTCACAAGCTGTGGCCCGGCCATGTCCATGGTTCCTCTTGATATCCACATCTATATCTATGGCCTGATTTTTAATCAGAAATCTCCATTTCTACTATTGTCTTGCCATTCAATCTGTCACATTATTCTCATAATATAGTTGTTTATGATTGTCGTTAATCTATAGCTTGTTTTATTTCTCAACCAACATATTAATGAACCATGCGGTAATGCTGACTTCAAGATATGGTAGCTTAGTTTTCTGTTCCAGTCTTGGAGACCAGAAAGTTTTTCTCGTATTAAAAGCTGTTGTTACTTCACAAAACTTCTCTATTACAGCCATCTATGTCGCTTTATTTTTGTCACAAATGCTACCAAGAAAATATATGAAGAACTTGACTTCTTCGATGTAACTGTTTCAATCATCATTTTCTCGGTATTTGTTGTAATGATTATCAAAATTTAGTATATCTTGTTTTTTTAAAATTCATCTTAACAACGCCATCACCACATTATCTTATTCGTCCTTGGTGTCTCATTTATCCTGTTCTGTTGATAAAGGGGAAACCCGACACGTCTATTTTATGTTTTCTTATATTAAATTGAAGCTTACATTCAATTTCACATTGTTATTTATTTCTAGTTATTATAATATTACATTACATTATTTAGCTTCTTTGAAGGATTTTCATGATTAGTCTGTTGTTCGCAAAACAACCTCTGAGATTTAGATCTATATTGGGCTATATCCACTCAATGCGCTCAAGGCGCTTTCAACGGTTCCAATCCAAAAGCAACACTTGTAAGACAAGTCATGACGCCTGTATGGAGGCGATATTATATATATTTTTAAAAGCAAAAAGAGCATTGGCGATAGAGGAAATCATTTTCTTACTCTAATTCTAATCATGGGTTTAATTCTCCATTTCAGTGTGTTTTTTTTTTTTTGTCTGTTCCTTGAACTAGAAGCCAATCCTGCGCTACCTATGACGTCATGATTTAAAAAATCTTATTTCAAAGTTGACCTTTTAGACCACCGGGCTAATTATCTAGATTTATCTCATGCAATTGTATTTAGCTTGCTTCTCCCATTGCCACATGTTGAGCCGTGAATCGTCAATGAGTGGCCCATTTTGTAAACCACATCCCTCATAGTGCGAACTCAAATGAACCGTAATTATTTGGCAATGGGCGATGGAAAATCGTCGAATCCTGTTTTATCACGCACATTAGTCATATATAAATGTGATAATCTCGCATTTAGAAATATTTAGGATCTATAATATCCCATATCGGTAAAACAATTTGAAACATTTTATGCTCATTAGATACTTATCATGACAAAAAAAAAAAATAAAGAGAGAGAGAGAGAGAGAGAGAGAGAGAGAGAGAGAGAGAGAGAGAGAGAGAGAGAGAGAGAGAGAGAGAGAGAGAGAGAGAGAGAGAGAGAGAGAGAGAGAGAGAATCACTGATAATTATTTTGTTTAAAATCTCTTCTAACCATTTAAGATTTAGTTTTTGTTACGCTGATCTAACTTGTTTGGTCTATGTACACATATTTACAGATCTGATAACCTAACGCAATTAATTATGAGCTTGTTGTTATGCATGATATTTTGTTAGCTTGATAGTAGTTCCATTTAAACAATGAGCCTACAACAATTTGGGTTATCAGACCTGCAAATAAGTTCGAGTTGGGTTTGGCCATTTGAAATGTTGTGATCACGCCGCTGCTACGGAGACAACCCGGAATGCCTTCATTCGTAGTGCTGGAAAAGGTTGGCCATGATTTCATGACTCAATTTGTCTAATAAAATCGCATCGAACTTATCTAGTTGTCATTTCACCAAATGCTTTAATTTGTAATTTTTTTTTGTAGAGGATTTTATTTTGTTATTTAGAGGGTAATTTACCTTCTTAATGAACATACATTTTTGTATTAATTTATCTAAAATAGTGCTTTTGCCAATTCTATAATAAATATGTTGGAAGTGTTTGTGGATTTCCTGTGCGTAGTAGACGAATGAAATTTTAATGGGCTCAGACTATACACGTGTTCAATTATTTTTGAGATATTATGCCTTATGTCCGCTCTTTTATGGACGTTAATAACTCTTGACCTTTAATCTTTATAATATTCATCATCTATCATTTTGACTAGCCCCTAAACAGCCATATAATCACAAACTATTTTAATTTTATAATAGACAAATCCCTCACAAAGCTATTGAGCAATTAACAAATAACAGTTAATTCGTGACATCTACTTCCGGGCTCATAATCTGGAATTCCATCCACCCCAGACAAAAAAAAAACAAAACA